>NW_015387713.1:194268-216643 GCF_001527695.2 Protobothrops mucrosquamatus
CTAGTATGTATAACTGCCCAGGTTCGAATCCCATAAAGGGTATGGCTAACTGATGAAGGCAAAAAAGCCAGAAATGGTCCATCTTAGTCTCCCAATTTAATTCTTTACTCTTTGTCAGAAAAAGAAATTTGGATATAAAAATATTTCGCAGTTGCGACTTGAGCCTGCTCTATGCCCCTAGTTGGGGGCGGCAAGGCAACAAAGAATTAAGGGACAACTGGGATAGCTATTTCTAACCTTATTTGGTTTCATCAGCCAGACATACCCTTCTGAGATTCGAACCTGGGCTGTCTGCATGTTAAGCAGAGATGTTAGCCACTAGGCCACAGGCTCTTTCTCACTTTGTTAGCTACAAGATATATATACAGTTTGACGAGGTCAAACATCACCAAGATACTCTCAATCTTACACGGGAAAAGACCCGAATACGCCAAGACCTGCATACCTGTACCCGTGAAAATCTACGAAAACAAATATATACATATACATATATATATACACATACACACATACATACACGCAAACACACATATATAAAACATATATAACACACACAATACATATACACACACACACACACACACACACACACACACACACACACATATATATATATATATATATATATATATATATATCACATACACACACACATTTACACATATACATTTTTACATACATTTTCCCCAGAAAACAAGACCTAACCAGAAAATAAGCTCTAATGCGTCTTTTGGAGCAAAAATTAATATAAGACCTGACCTTATTTTCAGGGAAAGAAAAGTGTGTGTGTGTGTGTGTGTATGTGTGTGTAGAGAGAGGAGGGAGGGAGGGAGGGAGAGAGAAAATATACAGTAGATATATATTCAAATGGCTGTGAAATTTTTAAGAAGAGACTGGACAGCCATTTGTCTGAAATGGTAGGGTTTCCTGCCTGAGCAGGGGGTTGGACTAGATGACCTCCAAGGTCCCTTCCAACTTATTATTATTATTATTATTATTATTATTATTATTATTATTATTATTATTGTTGTTGTTGTTGTTGTTGTTGTTGTTGTTGTTGTTATTGTTATTATTATTATTGTTGTTGTTGTTGTTGTTGTTGTTGTTATTATTATTATTATTATTATTATTATTATTATTATTATTATTATTATTATTATTATTATTATTAATTTTAGCCATTGTTTCTCCACTGTAGGACGAAGGCCTCTTCTGCATGTTTTCAACTAATAAGATCCAGAGCTCTCTTTTGCCAATTGGACCCGCCATGATTGCTGATCTCATCGATCCATCTTGTTTTAGATCTCTTTCGTGGACATGAAATACTCTCTCTCTCTCTCTCTCTCTCTCTCTCTCTCTCTCTCTCTCTCTCTCTCTCTCTCTCACACACACACACACACACACACACACACACAAATACACATACACATGCACACAGACAAACAATTCATCTTTAAGGATAGATAAATACATATGTATTCCGAAAATAAACCATGTAATAAAACAACGAGCTGTGTGAAGCTCTTTGGCGCTTTGACTCCCAGCTTATTCAATCAGATCAAACTGTTTGGGAAAATCAAAGCCAACGGTCAAATTGAATCACACACTATGGAGTGGACTCAGCCCAGTGTGTTTCTCCACGCGCAAGCCTCCATTTTTTCCTTGCAAACTGATTCGAGATATTGAATCAATCCAACAGATTTGAATCGTCAAAGGCGATGACCTTTTGAGACACATGTACAAGAGGGATTGGGGGCCATCCAGAAACCTCAATTGTTTGACTCCCAGAAGGCCTTACAGTTTTAGCCATGAGTTCCATCTCCAAGACGGATACACGATGACATTTAGACCCTGCACGCTATTATCCACTTATTGAACAGGTGCCTCCATAATGCTAAAAGACAAAACAGTGGTAACACCATTTATGAATGGATGCAATGGGTGGGCCAGATCATGTAACACCTTTCCATATACCGTGTCTTGTGCCAAGCTCCTTCTAACAGGAAAGGTCTCTTGATCACAACTAGCAAAATAACATTTATTAACGCACCCACATCATGCATTACCCCAGGAATGTCTAGATGATGAATAGAGATGGACAACAACCTCTGAGTGGCAGGAAAAAAGCTATCTCCTAAAACAAGGAGAATGGGCATTTTAATGATAACAATAATAGAGTTGGACCTATTGAGGTCTTCTAGTCCAGCTCCCTTTGAGGTCTTCTAGTCCAGCTACCTGCTCAGGCAGGAAACCCTATACCATTTCAGACAAATGATTGTCCAGTCTCTTCTTGAAAACTTCCAGTGTTGGAGCATTCACAACTTCTGGAGGCAGGTTGTTCCACTGGTTAATTGTTCTAACTGTCAGGAAGTTTCTCCTTAGTTCTAGGTTGCTTCTCTCCTTGAGTAGTTTCCATCCATTGCTTCTTGTCCTGCCTTCAGGTGCTTTGGAGAATAGAATAGAATAGAATAGAATAGAATAGAATAGAATAGAATAGAATAGAATAGAATAGAATAGAATAGAGCAGAGCTGGAAGGGACCTTGGAGGTCTTCCAGTCCAGCCCCCTGCTCAAGCAGGAAACCCTATACCCTTTCGGACAAATGATTGTCCAGTCTCTTCTTGAATGTTGGAGCATTCACTACTTCTGGAGGCAGGTTGTTCTAGTGATTAATTGTTCTCACTGTCAGGAAATTTCTCCTTCGTTCTAGGTTGCTTCTCTCCTTGAGATTTTATTTAAGAAAAGAACAGCGAAACCCACTCTAATAAATAAACCAGGCTGGGTTAAGCACTTATAATGCCGGTGTCTGTGATAAGGGATGGAGACATTAATATCAAATGCTTCACCATAAACGATGATGGTGGCATTCAAGATGATGTATTGTGCCTCCCTGGTCCATAACATGACATGCTTTTAAAGTTATTATTACTGTTTTGGGCAAGAGTAGGAAGGAAGAAGAGAACCGAAGCGAAGACAAAATGAAATTTGCTAAAAAGGTAGTGCTGGGCAGGGTTTTCTGTAAATCCTTTGTCTTCAGGTTTATCGGAAGCCCTTTTGCAGGAATGCCAACTATGCCACCACGTGTTGTTGTTGCTTCTACAACTGTTGCACAGGACAAGAGGGATACCTAAGTTTGATCTGATGGGTTTGGGTTTTGCTGTCTCATGGGGCAACAAAAAAAGAAATGGCAGCAAATTATTGGAGAGTCCTGAGAGTTAAAGGTATATCGAGATGATTGAGAACCTCTTTCCCCCGAGGATATTGGCCACCATTTTGGTTAAAATGAAAGAATGGTCATGTTTTTCGTGATATATAAATATTCATTATTTTGGTTAGAATGAAAGAATTGTTGTGTTTTTATACATATAATATATACAATATATTCTATGTTTTCTGAGGTTTTCGCCGGTGTATGTATGTAGGTCTTTGGTTATTCGGGTTTTCTCCCGTTTAAAATTGGAAGTGTCTTGGTCACGGGACATAAAATTGACTTTAAAAAGACCAGAACTATTGCCAAAACTGAACACTTTAACAACAGAATAATCAGAGAAGCCATCAAGATAGAAAAACACCCACACAGCATGAATAAACGAGATGATATCTCCCGCCTACCAGCCATTTGGAAACCCGCCCTTATTGACAAACTATTCCCTAACACAAAGAATGACACTAGACTCACACTCACAAAAACCAAACAGAATGTCACCACCACACATCCACGCAAAAAACAAACCCAAACCCACACCAATGATGAGGTACGACCACAAACCAGAAGCCAGACCACAGCTGCATCATTAACCATTTTAAACCCCTCCAATCCATACATAAAGCAAACTGACACCCACCATGAAGATATGGCACGACCACGAACGCGAAGCCAAACAACAGCAATGCAGCTCTCCATCTCAAATCCCCCTGCAACTCAGACTAATACGAGCACAACAAAGCCCCCACCCAAACAGAACACATCCCCCCAGCCAATCAAAGCACAGCCAACCCCCCATCCAATCAGAGCACAGCCAAGCCCCTAACCAGTCAGAACACACCTCCACCCAATCAGAACACAGCCAAGCTCCCACCCAATCAGTTCATACCCCCACTGGCTTAACTGTCAGGAAGAAACAGCTGCGATCACACATTGCTCCTAGAAGCACGAAGCCGAAAACACCAGCCTGAAGATGATGAATGGGACTTCGTCGAAATGTCGCCAAGACACTTCCAATTTTATGCGGGAGAAAACCCGAATAACCAAAGACCTACATACATACACCCGCGAAAACCTCAGAAAACAAATATCGTACCTCTACGGGGAGGAAATCTACCATCAGCCAAGACACTTCCAATTTTACGCGGGAGAAAACCCGAATAACCAAAGACCTACAATATCTTCTTTCTTTCTATCTATCTATCTATCTATCTATCTATCTATCTATCTATCTATCTATCTATCTATCTATCTATCTATCTATCTATCTATCTATCTATCTATATCTCTATCTATGTATCTATCTATACTGAATATATATATATATATATATCATGATTGTTTCATCTAACCAAAATGTACATTTAAAGTGACAAATAGAGTAGAGTAACACTGTACTCTATTCTATTCTATTCTATTCTATTCTATTCTATTCTATTCTATTCTGTTCTGTTCTGTTCTGTTCTGTTCTGTTCTACTCTACTCTCTCTACTCTATTCTCTATTCTCTTCTCTTCTCTTCTATTTTCTCTTCTCTTCTACTGTACTGTACTGTACTGTACTCTATTCTATTCTATTCTATTCTATTCTATTCTATTCTATTCTATTCTATTCTTCCATGCCATACCATGCCATTCCATTCCATTCTGGTGGCCAACATCCTTATATATAAAGGTTTTATATATAAAGTTCTTGTCCTACAGCAAAATCTATTAGCCTGTTGCCTCGCCTCTATTATCTCGTTCACCACTTCCACAGGGGCCAGTTCCTTTTTCTCCAGGTGTTGTTCCTCCTACTTTTGCCTTAAAGTCACCCATTAGTATTTTGTATTGGCATTTTTCTTTGTCTTGAAGGTGGGCCACATCGTTGTAAAACTCTTTGACCTCATCATCATTATTGCTTATTGTTGGCCCGTAAGCTTGGATGATTTGAAGCTTGTATTGTTTGTTCAATTGAATGATGCATTGGGCTGCTCTGTCTGATATGCATTCAAATTTTACTAGAGAGTCTTTCAGGTTTTGGTTGATGAGATGAGAGACACATTGTCCATCTTTGGTACCTCTGGTGTAGAATAGATGCCCAAACCAAAACTCAATGATCGAAAATCATCTGGGTTATTTCAGAAACAGTATATTTCACGTGTTGAATGAAGATAATGTCCAAGTAAGTGTTGTGATTCCATGCCAGCCTGTGATCCCAGTAGTTGAATTTGGGCAATCAGAGGAGGAAGAGGAGGAGGGGCCTGGAGAGTCATCAGAGTCGGAGGGAGGCTCTGATGAGCTGCAGGACTTACAGACTGATGAAGAAGCTGGTCCTTCCACTCATGATCGAGCTGAGAGCCAGCTGTGCTGGGAAGCTGAGTCAAACTCGGAGGAAGCATACCTGGAAGACCTCAGAGACGCTGGTAAACATAGGCAGGTCACACGAGTAAGACAGAGGGAGGCAATGAGGCAACTCCAGGGGAAGAGGAGGAAGCAGTGAGAAGCCACGCCTTGGAGGCTGCGTAACAAAAAGGGAATTTGTGGTAAGGGTTGGTTGCTGGAGGCAACCATTTGCAAAGAACTTCAGAGTCAAGATCTGTTTATTTTGTCTGTGAGATATTTCCTGTTTGACTCGTGCTCCATTTTTGCTTTTGGATAAGGTCTCCATTGGAAAAGTGTTCTGTTGCTTTGGTTTTCTGGGACAATTATCAGGTCTGTAACTCAAATAAAAAGGGTTTATTTTCCAGTCTACTGTTCAAAGAGGGGTTGTCTTTGTGAAGTAACAAGGACGTATGTAGGCTGGGACAGAATAGCAAGACTTTTTACAGTTGGATCTGAAGTCTCATAAACCAATTTGTTAAACAACTGTTTAACTGCTTTATTTAATTTCTTTATTGAATTTATTTGCCAACCATCTCATGGTTCATGTCTATGGAGATTCTCAGTCATCCAACTCATAGTTGTTCCCAAAGGCAACCTACCTTCCGTCTACAACACAGTCCTTTTGGCAGTTCCAAGAAGGTTCCACACCCATTTGCACCATTCAGTGGGATAAACTTCCAAGGGGGCCTCAATGACTCTCAGAGAGAGTACTAACGACCAGATGACTGCAAGGAATATAAATCCTTCCATCCCCCACCATTCGGTCAGAACATGAAGAAACTTCTTGGATGAGAAGCGAAATGCCTTCAAGAGAAAAAAACAAGAAAGTCCAGTTGCCTCCTGAAAAAGCATCTTTGGGGCAACCATGACCTGGGTGACTGAGAATCTCCATAGACAAATGTAAGATGTCACAAGCAGGTCCTATGAATTGAGATCAGCTGATCTTGCCTAGTCTCATCTCAGCTACAAACTGACTGGATTTTTTTTTTAAAAAAAGCACCTTTTGGATGTCCCATGGTTCAGATGACCTTGAGCAAACCTTGATATTTAGGTTTGCTTGCCACATGACCACCAATTCTCCAATCCCCCCCAACAACTTTCTGCACCTTCCCAGGTAAGATCTAGGATAAAGAAAATGAGTGAGAGAGAAAAAAAAGGGAAAGGAGAAAAGAGATTTGAGGCATTTGTAAACAAAAGTGATATGTAACGAATAAATAAATTCAAATCTGACCAAGCAGAATGTATTTTATCTGTTAGCCATTAACCATATCCCCCAGTGAGGCAGAACAGATGTATTATAAGTAATGTCTTTTTTTAAAACTTGCAAAGATAAACACACACACAAATATAAAATTGGGAAAAGCTCTTAAATTAGAAGTAATAAAGTGATATCTGCAACCCTGTTTTGCAAAGGCACTTTGTTGCAATATTGATGACAGCAAAAATGGTGACGGGGAAAATATTAAAATACCTTTTCCCTTTAGCTCATTTGTTAATTTTTTGCAGAGCAGTCAGCTTGTGGTCCTGTTGAATAACAACAATAATGTGCACAAATGTAAGGAGAACTCAAATTGAGAAAATTCAGCAAAACGATAAATGCTGGTTAGGCAAAGAACAGGAGGAGACTGTGGAACACCTGGTAGGTGGATAGAAGAAGCACAGTGTTTGGTAAGACACAAGAAAACTGCCACCTTTTTTTTATTGGAATAGCAATAGCAATAGGACTTAGATTTATATACCACTTCACAGTGCTTTATAGCTCTCTCTAAGCGGTTTACAGAGTCAGCATATTTGCTCCCAACAATCTGGGTTCTCATTTTACCAACTTTGAAAGATGGAAGGCTGAGTCAACCTTGATCCAGTCAGAATTGAACTCCAGGCTGTGGGCAGAGTTGGCCTGCAGAACTGCATACTAGCCACTGTGCCACCATGACAAGGAAGGAAGGAAGGAAGGAAGGAAGGAAGGAAGGAAGGAAGGAAGGAAGGAAGGAGAAGGGGAGGGAAGAAAGAGAAGGGGAGAGAAGGGAAGGGGAATCAGAGGGAGGGAGGGAGGGATGAAGGAAGGAAGATAAGGAAGGAATAGCAATAGCACTTGGACTTATATACCGCTTCACAGTGCTTTACAACACACTCTAGGCAGTTTACAGAGTCAGCATCTTGCCACCAACAATCTGGGTCCTCATTTTACTGACCTCGGAAGGATGGACGGCTGAGTCAACCTTGAGCCAGTCAGGATCGAACTCCTGGCTATGGGCAGCGTTAGCCTGCAATACTGCATTCTAACCACTCTTAATCATTATAAGAATAATAACTTACCAGCAGGAAAAGAGAAGGAGAATCTTAGTACCGATTAAAAAAAAAAAGTCCTTATCATTTTAATCAGTTTTCTATTTATAAATGTATTCATCGTTCTATTTTTATTACATTGCGAGCCATCCAGAGTCACTTTGGATGGCAAGATGGGCAGTGCATAGACTCATCAAAGAGCAGGTACCGGTCATAATTGGGAGAGCCTTTGCACAACACAAAGCATTGTGCACCAGCTGCACTTTGTCCTCATTCCTAAACACGCCAAACAAAAAAACCCCACACAGATTTGGCATCTCTGTAAAACAACAACAACAACAAAGGCCTGAACTGGCATTTTCCTGATTTGTGGAGGCTACGGCACAACGCAAACCTTGATGTTAGAAATATGGAGGCTACGTGGATTTGCTTTTAAGCCTGGCCCGTCAGGGGCGTTTGCAGCCTGGAAGGCAGCAGGAATTATGAGTACACAAAGCAAACCTTTCTGTCAATTGACACAGGAAGCCCAAACCTTAGAGCAAAGAAACCTCATCTTTCTTCTTATTTTTTTTCCTTGCCAACAGAGGACTGAGGGCACCAGCCTGCGTTGTAGCATCTCAGCCGCCTAATAAGAGACGAGCTCCTGTATGGCGAACGCTAACCAATTATCCACTGTAAATCTCCATAGGGCCAAGTCATGGGGAGGAGGAGGAGGAGGAGGAGGAGGAGGAGGAGGAGGAGTGGGACTGGAGAGAGTGAAGGCTGGAACAGAGAGAAGAGAAAGAGGAAGAAAAACTTGCTGCCCGCATTATGGCTTGCCCTTAAAGAAAATGCATCGTCAATCCATCAGGAATGAAATTTTTGTGTTCTCTAATATTAATGTTTAAGGCAATGCTCTTCTGGCGTATTGATTCTCCATGGGCCAGAAGAACTGGAAAAGAAACAGTTTTCAAAATGTGGTTTTCAGTTTCTTTAATACTGCAGTTCATCTTATGGCAAAATTTCCTTTGTGTGTGTGTATGTGTGTTTGGGCGTGCGTGTATACCTTCTGTCCATTGTATAATAGGTGGGTGAGTGAGAGAAAAGGAGAGAGAAAGGTGGAGAAGTAATAACAGAATAAAAGAAGAATGGAATGGAATGGAGTGGAGTGGAGTGGAGTGGAATGGAATGGAATGGAATGGAATGGAATGGAATGGAATGGAATAGAATAGAATAGAATAGAATAGAATAGAATAGAATTAGGAATAGAATAGAATAGAATAGAATAGAATAGAATAGAATAGAATAGAATAGAATATGAATATGAATACAATTAGGAATAGAATAGAATAGAATAGAATAGAATAGAATAGAATAGAATAGAATAACAGAGTTGAAAGGGACCTTGGAGGTCTTCTAGTCCAACCCCTTGCTCAAGGCAAGAGATGCTCTACTATTTCGCACAAAGGGTTGTCTAATCTCTTCTGGAAAACCTCCAGTGATGGAGTAACACAACTGAAATTTTGGAGATTGCATTTATGGGAGGACACTCTTAATTTACTCCATTCTTCTAGTCTGTCCAGGGATGTGGTCAAATGTTACCGGCGTACAATCTGTGATTAGAAACATCTATAGCAGGGATGGCCAATCTTGGCAATTTTAAGTCCTGTGGACTTCAACTCCCAGAATTCCCCAACTACACAATGCTAGTTGGGGGGGGGTGTTTCTGGGAGTTGAAGTTCACGCGTCTTAAAGTAGACAAGGCTGGATCCCCTGATCTGTAGGATGTTTGACATTTGTATTTTTCTGCTGACTTCCCAATATTTTCTCAGCCTGAGCAGCAAAAGTTGTACAGATCCTCAAACATCCATTTCCTGCATACAACTTTCTCAGTCCATCTGTTCTTTGTTTATTTCTCCCACACACATACACCCCAAAGATTGAAAGGAACATACATAAAAAAGTAAAAAAAACATCACCCTGAATAAGGAGAGTAGAGATATCTTATATTTTAGGCAAACAACTTGCCTGAGAGATCTGTTCTAGAGTTGGCTCCAGTTCGAGAAAAGATTATTCCAAATGTTCCATGGTCAATTCAGGAAGTGCCAGAGAAAGGATGCTACAAGCATTTTTATTATCTATCTATCTATCTATCTATCTATCTATCTATCTATCTATCTATCTATCTATCTATCTATCTATCTATCTATCTATCTATCTATCTATCATCTCTGTCTGTCTGTCTGTCTGTCTGTCTGTCTGTCTGTCTGTCTGTCTGTCTGTATCTCTCTCTCTCTCTCTCTCTCTCTCTCTCTCTCTCTCTCTCTCTCTCTCTCTCTCTCTCTCTCTCTCTCTCTCTCTCTCTCTCTCTCTCTCTCTCTCTCATCTACCTCTCTGTCTCTCTGTCTCTGTCTGTCTTTCTGTCTGTCTGTCTGTCCGTCCATCCATCCATCCGTCCATCCATCCATCTGTCCCCCCCCTCTCTATTCTATTCTTCAACTATGCAACCCTTTTTGAATTTTTTTGTCTGAAGAAACTCTTCAGTTTCTTTGGAAATTCTTCCTTTAATCCAGATGCTGTTCTTGCCCGGATGCTCTTTCAACTGCTAAGTCCTTTCATAGATAGAACTGCACTTAGGCTATGGTTTTTCAAAGCAGCATGGCCCAAGGATACTTTGCAGCAAGACTGGATTTTCTCTTGATTCCAGGCTCCCAAGAAGTATCTAGAGCCAAACCGATATAAACACATCTAATGGGAGCCCTATGAATATCTCTATTTCCGTGACATGCACACAAATATTGGTGACATCTATTTGCAAAAACAATGCACATTAGGGATAAAAAATGCAAGCCACAAAGCATTTGTTTAAGAAACAGTGCACCCAAAATCAAATTTCCTTATCTTTAGGTGGCCCCCATACATAGGTAGACTTGAACTTAGAACAGTCCACTTAGTGACCGAAATTGCAACAGCGCTGAAAAAGTAACTTACGACTGTTTTTCACACTTACGACCATTGCAACATCCCTAGGATCACGTGATCAAGATTTGGATGCTTGGCAACTGACTTGTATTTATGACGGTTTTGGTGTCCAGGGGTCACGGGATCCCCTTTTCCGGCTTTCTGACCAGCAAAGTCAATGGGGAAAATGGATTCACTTAAGAACCACGTTACTAATTTAACAACTGTGGTGATTTACTTAATAAGTGTGGCAAGAAAGGTCATAAAATGAGGCAAAACTCCTTTAACAAATGTAAGATAAGATAAGATAGAGATAAGATAACCTTTATTGTCATTTTTTTTTTTTACTGTGGGCACAACGGCACACATAAAAAATGAAATTTAGTTGCCCGCTCTCAAAGTGAGATGCATACATGACACACACCTAAAACATATTATATACAACATATGTATAGCCCCACACCCCTACATATACATAACATATGAATATTAAACACTGTCCATCTTGGATATATAACGGAAGGAGGAAGCTTGAGAGTTCACAAGGTTAATGCTGTGTGGAATGAAACTATGGCTGAATCTGGATGTTCTGCTTCGGATACCACGAAGCCTCCTCCTCCCAGAAGGTAACAAAGAAAACAGGTCGTGAAGAGGGTGGGTAGTGTCCCAGATGATCTTACGGACCCTGCTCAAGCAGCGCTTCTGTGCCATGTCCTGGATGGGAGGGAGGGAGCTGCCAATGATCTTTTCTGCCGTCCTCACCACTCTCTGCACCGCCTTCCTGTCTGAAGCAGTGATGCTTCCAAACCAGACCGTGATGCTGTATGACAGGATGCTCTCGATCGTCCCCCTGTAGAAAGTGGTCAGGACAGGGGAAGGAAGATGTGCTTTTCTCATGCGACGCAGAAAATGCAGGCACTGCTGTGCCTGTTTCACCAGTTTCTCACTGTTGAGTGACCAAGCCAGCCTACTCGTTAGCTGCACACCCAGGAATTTGATGCTGGTCACCATCTCCACAGGTGAATCATTGATGCACAGAGATGTGTGGCTGTGCCTGTCTCACTTAAGAGCAGAAATTTTGGGCTGAATTGTCGTCATAACTGCCTGAACATGGCCTACATCAATGGAAATCAATATATATGTATGTCGATGGAGCACAGAGACAGGCGAAGGTTTTTGATCTCTGCAAGAATCGTTAACCTCTTCGTGTCCGCCTCCTTTTCCGATTTATCCCTGAACCTGGAAAAAAAAAATCAGCACCCTGGGATAATGTTCTGTAAGGTCAGGAGCGACAGTTTGTACGGCTGAAATAGATTCCATGCATTACATCAAGAGAAATATGGAATTTGGCTGAAAGCCTTTAAGAAGCTTCGGTGAACTTTGGACCTCAGATTTAATGGGACATGAATGAATTTGAGCTCGGAAGTATCCAACACAGGACTCTTGCTAGGAGGGGGGAAAAAAGGAGGGGGAAAAAAAAATCTGCCAAACGTAAAATAAAGGTGAGGAAAAGAGAGTTGTGTGTTGTTTGAAAATTTTTAACATCGTAAAGAAGATGCACGCCTAGGCAGTTGATGTCCCGGATGGTTATTTTCTGATAATGCACCTGGTTAAAATAAAGTTTTCCCCTCTGGGATGCATATGTAATGCCTAGATAAGAACAATTTGGAAAATTTTTATTACAGCTGCAGTAGGCACAAACAACATTTATGGGTACATTAGATAAGATCAAGTACAGGGATACACGGAAAGGGGAGGGAGCCAAAAGGTATTTCCAGAAATATTATTACTTAGTGCCACATCTGGTTAAGTCAACAAGGAGTTTATGAGCTTCAGTTGCAACTAAGCAGTTCAAAAATGAAGAATACATTTGATTTCCTCAAAGGGCGTTCTTTAAAAAAAACTGCATCTGCCATTTCCTTCCTTCCTACTCCTCCTCCCTCCCTCAATAGCTTTCTACTTTCTTCGTGTCTCCCATTATTTCCTTCTTTCCTTCCTTCCCCTTCCTTCCTTCCTTCCTTCCTTCCTTCTTCCCTCCCTCCTTCCTTCCCTTCCCTTCCCTTCCTTACCCATCTCATTTCCTTCCTTCCTTCCTCTCTCTCTCTCCATTTCATCCTTTCATTCCCCCTCTCCATCCTCTTTCTCCCCTCTCTCCTTCCTTCCTTCCTTCCTTCCTTCCTTCCTTCCTATCTTTCTTCCTCTCTCCCATTCTTTCCTGCTTCCTCCCCCTCCCTCCCTCCCTCCCTCTCTCTCTCTCTCTCTCTCTCTCTCTCTCTCTCTCTCTCTTTCTTTCTTTCTTTCTTTCTTTCTTTCTTTCTTTCTTTCTTTCTTTCTTTCTTTCTTTCTTTCTTCTAGTCAACCTCTGCTCAAGCAGAAGATCTTATACCATCCCAGATAAATAGCTGTCCAGTCTCTTCCTGAAAACCTCCGGTAATGGAGTACCCACAGCTTCTGGAGGCAAGTCGTTCCACTGATTAATTGCTCTCACTGTTCTAGGCTGGATTTCTCTTTAATGATCTTCCATCTGTTACTTCTTGTTCTGCCATCAGGTGCTTTGAAGAATAGGTTGAACCCCTCTTTTCTGTGACAGCTCCTCTGGAAGACTGCTATTATATCACCCCCTAATCCTTCTCCTTCTCCTTCTCCTTCTCCTTCTCCTTCTCCTCCTTCTCCTTCTCCTTCTCCTTCTCATTCTCATTCTCCTCCTTCTCCTTCCCTCTCTTCCATCTTTCTCCTTCTTCATTTTCTTGTCCTTATCTTCCTACCCTCCTCCTCCTCCTCTTCCTCCTTCTTCCTTCCTTCTTCCTTCCTTCCTTCCTTCCTTCCTTCCTTCCTTCCTTCCTTCCTTCCTTCCTTCTTCCTTCATCCATTTTCCTTCTCCCTTTTTCCTCTCTTCTGGAAAAGATCTGCCTATCTTATCTTTAACAGTTGATACAGACTTAGTGGCATATAATCAATCAACGACCCCAATCATTCAATAATTCAGAACTTCATTCCAAGGCTCAGTTATTGCTCAGATGGACCCCCTGATCGATTTCTGAATTCAGTGAATGCTTAGACCTTAGAATGGTCAGAAATTTCCCACAAATAAAATCCCCAGCGTACAAAATGTAGTAATAAAACAACGATCAAAGCAACACTAAGCGAGAATTTAAAATCAGATCAATATATAAACAATTCTTAGGGCATTCCTATCAAAGATTTCCATGTGAACTGGCTTCTGGAAGCCTATCGGAGATCCCAAGGAACCAGAGGAAATATTCCAAAGAAAAATAAAGTTCGTTTAAGAGGCAAAGAGTTACCTGCAAGGGATGACAGGCAAAAAAAAAAAAAAAGTATTGTACTGCTGGCAGGAAGAGAGACTATTTCTTATGTAGAAGCAACAATCCATAATCTCTTGCTTGCTGTGTTTTGCCCTGAAGGGGAACAACCCCCCTGAAATAACGTGAAAAGGAGGCGAGCAGACCTGAGGATGGAAGTGTAGAGAGAGAGAGAGAGGTCAGAGTTGGCCAAGTTCTCAAATTTTATAGTATTTATGGATTTGGTCTTTTCAGTCAAGTCAGTTGAGTTTATTTTTTAAGCACCCCCCCCCCCTCAAAAAAAATCCAACTACTGCTTTAAAAGCTATCTGGTGCCCTACATTAGATAAGTCTAGTACAGGGCTTTTCAACCAGTGGTACGGGTACCACCTGTGGTACATTGGCACCTGGCAGGAGGTACGTGACCATCCTAGAAAAGTGGTAGCGGGGGAGGAGAATGAGCTGAACCGGTGGCAGCACCGCACAAGCCTGAGCGAGAAATGGCTGGAGCTGCAGGGCTGTCAGGGCTCAGTGGAAGCACCATGATCAGCACCAGGCTCCAGCTGGAGCTTGGCGCTGATCCTGGTGCTTCCGCTGAATCCAGAAGTGCTGATCAGCTGGAATGTTGCAGCATCTCCAGGGTCTTGTGATTTACATTCAGATGCTTGGCAACTGATTCATATTTATGATGGTCACAGTGTCCCAGGGTCATGTGAAGTGACCAAAACCTGCTGCAACCACCCAGCAGACGGGGGGAATAAAAACCAGACACCTCCCCACCCCAATCCCACTGCCAATCCTCAACAGAAATTCTCACAACAATGAAAACCTCAGAGAGGAGGAAGAGCGTGGCTGGATGGGCAGGCAGGTGTCTTGCTCAGTTGTGACTTGGGGGGCACTTTCTTCAGTGCCATTGTAACTTTGAACAGTCACTAAGCGAACTGTTGTAAGTCGAGGACTATCTGTACTTTATCACTTTTATCCTTTTTTGGGGGGGTCATCAAGTTTTTGACACTTTGCTAGGCGACTGGTGGTACTCGGATGTTGCCATATCCTAAAACTGGTACAATGGGTGAAAAGGTTGTAAAGCCCTGGCCTAGTCTATTTATTGGATTTCCTGCATGGATTGCCCCAGTGATTATGTGGGACAGACGGGGTGGAAGCTGATCACCAGATTGAGAGAACACGAGTGAGCAGTTAGATGAGGAGACCCACTCTCATGGATAGCCTCACAGTACAATGGACGAGGACATGCATTCAGTTTTGCAGTTACTATGATTGTTGGCTGAGCAGGGACAAAAATAGCCAGAGAAATGGTTGAAGCTTGGCCCCTGGTCAGTTTATAGGAGTGCTGATTTACCATCAATCTATCAGCCACGTAGGAGCCAAGGGTACAGGGCACAGCCCACCCACCACCAACAATTAAGAACTTAATAGCCAGCCATCAACACCCTAATTAACAACTATAGGCTGCACACAACCAGGAACCATATAAATACAATGCATAGAATAGCCCAATGCACATTATTCTGGCAAGAGGGATGTTCCCTGGTGATAGGCTCCAGAATAACCCTGAAAATTCCAAACTTCTGACTATCACCACCGCTTTTTAGTCACATAAACTTCAGGAGCTTGGCAATCAGGCTCAATCAATCAGAAAAAAGCTGAAAGGGACCTTGGAGGTCTTCCAGTCCAACCCCCTGCTCAAGCAGGAGACCCTATACTAGGGGTAGGCAACCTTGGCTCTTTTATGACACATGGACTTCAACTCCCAGAATTCCTGAGCCAGCCACGTGTCATAAAAGAGCCAAGGTTGCCTACCCCTGCCCTATACCATTCCAGACAGGTGACTGTCCAATCTCTTCTTAAAAACCTCCAGTGATGAAGCACCCATAACTTCTGGAGGCAAGTCATTCCACTGGTTAATTGTCCTCACTGTTAGGAACTTTCTCCTTAATTCCAGGTTGCTTCTCTCCTTGATCAGTTTCCAACCGTTGTTTCTTGCCCTGCCCTCTGGTGCTTTGGAGAATAATTTGACCCCCTCTTCTTTGTGGCAGCCCCTAAAATACTGGAATACTGCTATCGTGTTTCTCCTATTCCTTCTTTTCTTTAGACTAGCCAAACCCAAGTCCTGCAGCCGTTCTTTGTATGTTTTAGTCTCCAGGCCTTGGATCATCTTAGTTGCTCTTCTCTGAGCTTTTTTACAAGGTCTCAACATCTTTTTGGGGGATATGGTGATCAAAATTGGCTGCAGTATTCCAGGAGTGGTCTTACTAAGGTTTTATAAAGTGGTACTAATACTTCTCGTGATCCTGATTCTATGCCTCTGTGCAACCCAGGATTGTATTAGCTTTTTTTGACTGCTGCTGCACACGGCTGGCTCATGTTTAAATGATTGTCCACTAGGACTCCAAGGTCCCTCTCAAGAGTTGCTGTTTTTAAGCCAGGTCTCACCCAATCTGTATTTGTACCTTTGGTTTTTCCTGCCTAAACTTTGCTTTTCTCCACATTTCTTCAACAATGTTGACCTTTTTTCTCCCTAGTGAAACAATGGGCTGATGTTCAACGCTACCCAGCATGAGATGGTTATAATTATTATTAGGGCAACACTTATTTCCACTGAGAAAAGATGGAGACCTGAAGCTGAAATCCCATAAGAACATCACAGGCTCCGTGGCCAGTGTGTGTTTCATAGCAGAATATCCTTTACTACAAGATCTCTGGCAGCGAAATGTTTCCCTTAGCAGGTTTTTTTTCTTTCCTATGTTTGTTTTGAAAGAGTCAAACAATCTCTGTCCCATCTTGCCGAGTTCTGGGGGAGGAGGGAGCCTTGTGGACACCTGGAAGCTCCCTGAGCTTGGTAGTTTTCTTGCAGACATTTCGTGACCCAACTAGGGAACACCATCAGTGCTAGAAGGAACTGGGGTTTGCTCTGTTATACTAATGAGTTGCCCTGGCAGTTTTGGTAGGATGTTTTTAGTGGTTTCTTGACTTGGTTTTGATTACTGCTTGTCTGTTGGTCTAATATTAATCCTGATAGGGAGGTACTGTATGTATGTATGTATGTATGTATGTATGTATGTATGTATGTAGGTAGGTAGGTAGGTAGGTAGGCAGGCAGGCAGACAGACAGACAGACAGACAGACAGACAGACAGACAGACAGACAGACAGACAGATGGACAGACAAATGGATGGATGGACAGACAGACACATAGATGAGAGAGAGAGAGAAATGATGGATGATGGATGGACAAACAGATGGACAAATAGATAGACATTAGATAGATAGATAGATAGATAGATAGATAGATAGATAGATAGATAGATAGATAGATAGATAGATAGATAGATAAATAGATAAATAGATAAATAGATAAATAGACAGACAGACAGACAGACAGACAGACAGACAGACAGACAGACAGACAGACAGACAGAGATAGACAGACAGACAGACAGACAGACAGACAGATAGATAGATAGATGATGGATGGATAGACAGATGTGTGTGTGTGTGTGTGTGTGTGTGTGTGAGAGAGAGAGAGAGAGAGAGAGAGAGAGAGAGAGAGAGAGAGAGAGAGAGAGAGAGAGAGAGAGAGATGATTGAGTGGATGACAAACAGAAATTTAAAATATGCATATATGCCCAACATCCTTCTAGCACTGATGATGTTACCCAGTTTGGTAATGAAATGCCTGCAAGAAAACCACCAAGCTGAGAAAGCACCAAGAACCCCAGATAAATTGTAAACAAATATCCATCCAAACATGCAAGTACAAAAGGAGTCAAGGCCCCTTGAAAAAGCTGGAACTCCAACAGAAGCATCTGGCCTTCGTGATACAGGTCTGTGCACACATACGTGTGCATATGTGTGTGTCAAAAAGAGAGAGAGAAAGGGAAGGGAAAAAAAAAAGATTTAGCCTATGCATGAAAAAGAATGAAAGTTGTACTCCAAACAGAATATAAAATAATACAGGTATGTTTAATTAATTAAATGCTGACATACAATAAAATCCATTGTTTTTCATTAAATGTAAATAAAGTCGCATCAAATGTATTTTCTGCTGGCTGTCCACTTTCCTTTTAGTAACAAGGCCCCAAGATAGTTTGTCCAGAAAAATAAAAGTTTTCCCTTCCTCCCTGAGAACATGATAGCAATGTCCCAATATTTGAGGGGCTACCACAAAGAAAAGGGGGTCAACCTATTCTCCAAAGTGCCTGAAGGCAGGGCAAGAAGTGTTGTGGCTCCGTCCGGTGGGTCCCTCTCATCAGAGGAGGAAGGCTCTGAACATGAAGGAGAGGGGATGGCTAGGCCTCCCTCTCCAGGCCCTTCCCCTCTGGTGCAGCCTTCGGTGCCTTCCGACAGCGAGGAGTTTGGCCAGGAGCCCGGTTTTTCTGGGATTGGCCAGGAGCACGGTGCTTCTGGGATTGGCCAGGAGCCAGGTGCTTCTGGGATCAGCCAGGAGCCAGGTGTATCGGACTCCGACGAGGATACGTCTTGGCTGGATCCACGCCAGCGTCGGAAGGACAAGCGTGCGCAGCAGCGGACACGTCGTGCCAGATAGTTCAGCTGAGTCACTGGGCCACACCCCACTGGCTATATAAGCAAGGGGTGTGGCATGTGAAGTTTCGTGACAGACAATTTTTGATGGATATTCGGTTGCAAGCTCTCTGGCAAGTTATTGTGGAGTTATCTTTGTTTGCTGTGTCTTATCAGTAAAGGCTTGGCAGGCAGCTACGCAGTTGCTGCCAAGGAATTCATTTGCCTTTGTCTGTGCCGAGCAGTTTTTCAGGCCTCGGCTGCCTGGTTGGGGGGTGTGGGTCGGACGGGGGACAGAACAAGAAGCAAGGGTTGGAAACTAATTCAAGGAGAGAAGCAACCTAGAACTAAGGAGAAACTTCCTGACAGTAAGAACAATTAACCAGTGGAACGACTTGTCTTCAGAAGATATGGGTGCTCCAACACTGGAGGTTTCTAAGACAAGATTGGACAACGGTTAGTTTGAAATTGTGTAGGGTCTCCTGCTTGAGCAGGAAGTTGTACTAGAAGACCTCCAAGGTCCCTTCTGATACTGTTATTCTGTTAATCAATGGAATGACTTGCCTCCAGATGTTGTGGGTGCTCCATCACTGCAGATTTTCTAAGAAGAGACTGGACAACCACTTGTCTGGAATGGTGTAGGGCAGACTTCCCTAACATTTTTGGGCACCAGGGACCGGTTCTGTGGAGAGAGGTTTTTCTACGGATCGGAGGGGGCGTGGTTTTGTGTGCTGCCTGCATCCTGTGGATGGGGCTTTCCTTGTTTGTGCAGCCCGGTTGCTAGCATGCCATGGTCCGGTACTGGTCCACAGAACCAGTTGGGGATCCCTGGTATAGGGTCTTCTGCTTGAGCAGGGAGTTGGACTAGAAGACCTCCAAGATCCCTTCCAATTCTGTTATTCTGTTAATTAATCAATGGAACGGCTTGCCTCCAGATGTTGTGGGTGCTCCATCATTGGAGGTTTTCTAAGAAGAGACTGGACAACCACTGGTCTGGAATGGTATAGAGCAGGGGTAGGCAACCTTGGCTCTTTTATGACTCATGGATTTCAACTCCCAGAATTCCTGAGCCCCAAGATCTCTTCCAACTCTATTATTCTGTTCTGTTGTTCTGTTATTCTTTCTATGATTACGTGTATCCATCCCATCAAGCCCAAAGGAAATCCGGAATGGTATAGCATTTCCTGCCACGGACAGGCAGTTGGACTAGAAGACCTCCAAGGTCCCTTCCAATCCTATTATTTTACATTCCATGTTCTGACTTTCAGAACAACCACATGCCCGTGCACAAGTGGGTTAAGACCTGAGTGCTACTTTAACAGAAGAAGCCGGAGATCAGACTTTGCAGGTGGTGGCAACCCATGGCAATGCCCCAATTGCAGGACCCATCTTCCTGTTTCTTTAAGTACCTGGGATAAACAAGAACCAGGTGAATTTGTGACTACACCTGGATTGCTTGCTATGGAGAGCATTTTGCTGGGGCTCTGCCAGCTGGGTTGCATATGACAGACTGCAATAGAGTGCTAGTTTAGATTGATGGCATGCCAGAGACAGATTCTCCATGAAATACGCTCTCAAACTCCACTGCTCTCTTTTCCTATGGGCTCCTGAAGCATGCTTACATTACATGTATCATAACTGCAAAAATCTCAGATTTTTGCTCTTTCTTCTTGTTCAGTCTTTTGCAAAAGAGTCTGGAAGAGCAAACTTTCCATTGCTAACATCTAACATTACAGCAAAAGACACATTTAGCTCACTCAGCCTTTCATTTTAAAAAGAGAAGCCCCCTCCCAGACTTTTGCAAGCGTATAAAATTGCATCTGTATTATTATTTTATTTTATTTTATTTTATTTTATTTTATTTTATTTTATTTTATTTTATTTTACTTTATTTTATTTTATTTTATTATTTTATTTTATTTTATTTTATTTTATTTTATTTTATTTTATTTTATTTTATTTATTTTGTTTTGTTTTATTTTATTTTATTTTATTATTTTATTTTATTATTTTATATTTTATTATTTTATTTTACTTTATTATTTTATTTTATTTTATTTTTTAGTTTAGTTTAGTTTATTATTTAGTTTAGTTTAGTTTATATTTTATTTATTATTATTTTATTTTAGTTTATTGTTTCATTTTAGTTTAATTTAGTTTAGTTTATTATTTTTATTTTATTGTATTGTATTTTAGTTTAGTTTAGTTTATATTTTATTTATTATTAGTTTAGTTTAGTTTATTATTTCATTATAGTTTAGTTTAGTTTAGTTATTCTTTTTTATTTTATTTTATTTTATATTTTATTTATTATTATTTTAGTTTAGTTTATTGTTTCATTTTAGTTTAGTTTATTTTAGTTTAGTTTATTATTTATTTTATTTTAGTTTAGTTTATAGTTTATTCTTTTCTTTTAGTTTAGTTTAGTTTACTTTATATTTTATTTATTATTAGTTTAGTTTAGTTTATTATTTCATTATAGTTTAGTTTAGTTTATTCTTTTATTTTATTTTATATTCTTTTATTTTATATATTTTATTTTATTTTGTATTTTATTTTGTATTTTATTTACTTTATTTTTATTATTTTACTTTATTGATTTCATTTCATTTTATTTTGTATTTTATTATTTTATTTTATTTTATATTAGATTTTTATCCTAGTTTTATGGCTTTAGAAGTAACACAAGGAAGTCGGACATACTTAATAGATCTTCCTTCTCCTACTTTCCCCACAACAACAACCCTGTGGGGTGGGGTGGGCCCCAAATCCCCCAGCTGGCTTTCATGCCTAAGGTGGGACTAGAACTCACAGTCTCCGGGTGATTGGCCCAAAGTCACCCAGTTAGCTGTCATGCCTAAAGACGGGACTAGAGCTCTCCGTCTCCTAGTGATTGGCCCAAAGCCGCCAATTGGCTTTCATGTCTTAATTGATCAATTGGCTGAATTCAATGAGATTTTCAGAGTCAGTCATACCTGAACCTGCACTTTTACACCAATGTGTTTCTTTTGCAAGATGCATCAGCCATTTAAGAACTGTATGGAACTGAAACCAAGATGCATAAAATATCATCTACTAATGATCTCTGCCTCTCTATCTCTATCTATCTATCTATCTATCTATCTATCTATCTATCTATCTATCTATCTATCTATCTATCTATCTATCTATCTATCTGTCTCTCTATATCTATCTCTCTGTCTATCTGTCTGTCTATCTATCTATCTATCTATCTATCTATCTATCTATCTATCTATCTATCTATCTATCTATCTATCTCTATATCATCTCTCTCTCTCTCTCTGTCTCTGTCTCTCTCTCTCTCTCTCTCTCTCTCTCTCTCTCTCTCTCTCTCTCTCTCTCTCTCTCTCTCTCTCTCTCTCTCTCTATCTTCTCTCTCTCTCTCTCTCTCTCTCTCTCTCTCTCTCTCTCTCTCTCTCTCTCTCTCTCTCTCTCTCTCTCTCTCTCTCTCTCTCTATCTATCTATCTATCTATCTATCATCTTTCTATCTCTCTCTTTATCTCTCTCTCTGTATATATATATGGATGGGGAGGAACAGACTTAGACTCAACCCTTCCAAGACCGAGTGGCTGTGGTTGCCGGCGCCTCGGCATAGCCAGCTGACGCCATCGCTGTCTATAGGGGGCGAAACCTTGGCCCCCTCAGAGAGGGTGCGCAACTTGGGAGTCCTCCTGGATCCGCGGCTGACATTGGATGACCAATTGTCGGCCGTGACCAGGG
>NW_015387713.1:217142-218451 GCF_001527695.2 Protobothrops mucrosquamatus
TAGAATTAAAAGTACCTTGGCGACGTTTCGACGAAGTCACATTCGTCATCTTCAGGCTGGTGTCTTCAGCTTCGTGCTTCTTAGAAGCACGAAGCTGAAGACACCAGCCTGAAGATGACGAATGTGACTTCGTCGAAATGTCGCCAAGGTACTTTTAATTCTACGCGGGAGAAAACCCGAATAACTAAAGACCTACATATAAACACCCGCGAAAACCTCAGAAAACATATATATATATATATATGTTTCTAATAACACTAAAACTAAAACAGTGACTCCTGGGTGTAATCATTTTCCCCAAAAACAAACCGTGAACACCAGGAGTATATCAAACTATCAAAAAGTTTAATAACACAAAACATAAAACAAAACTACACCAAGCTTTCGTCGGACTCCTTCCGACATCGTCAGGGTTACGTGCCAGTCCATGAGAGAGTCTCTTTTATAAGCCATCCATCATCTGCGCCCGGCTCCTGGACCTCGTCACCCTGTTTTTGGGAATATATATATATATATATAGGGAGTACAGACAGATCGGTCTGATTGTGAACACCTTGACATTTTCAACTGCCATACTGCAGTTTTACTCTTTTTACAATATCTCTTGCCTTGCCGCCCCCAACTAGGGGCATAGAGCAGGCTCAAGTCGCAACTGCGAAATATTTTTATATCCAAATTTCTTTTTTCTGACAGAGAGTAAAGAATTAAATTGCGAGACTAAGATGGACCATTTCTGGCTCTCATATGAGAGGGAAGAAAAAGAAAAAGAAAAAGAGGGAAGACTGAGGTGTGCGTATTAAACAATCAATAGGTAGGAAACAGAGAATGGGTGTGGAGCGATCGTGTGAAGCAGGCAAGATCCAGGTAGATCAACTCATTGCAATGAGAATAGGAATTGGAGCGGTGATTGGACGGTGGAACATCGCGACAGCACCTATGGACCGGGTGCAAAGACGGCTACAATATAAGGAGTGCCCTCCCATTGACTGACACGGACCCCTGAAGATGCCGGTTTTGTTTTCCTGGTGCTCATTTATATTTATAAGCCTTTATCATATATATATATATATATATATATATATATATATATATATATATGTGTGTGTGTGTGTGTGTGTGTGTGTGTGTGTGTGTGTGTTTTCTGAGGTTTTCGCGGGTATTTGTATGTAGGTCTTTGGATATTCGGGTTTTCTCCCGCGTAAAATTGGCAGTGTCTTGGCGACGTTTCGACGAAGTCACATTCGTCATCTTCAGGCTGGTGTGAAGCAGGAAAGTGAAGACACCAGCCTGAAGATGACGAATGTGACTT
>NW_015387713.1:221528-223777 GCF_001527695.2 Protobothrops mucrosquamatus
TCCCTTCCCCTTTCCTTCCCCTTCCCTTCCCTTCCCTTCCCTTTCCTTTCCTTCCTTTCCCATTTTTTCCTTCCTCCTTTCCTCCCTTCCCTTCCCATTTTTCCTTCCATCCTTCCGAGGTTGGTAAAATGAGGATCCAGATTGTTGGGGGCAATAGGCTGATGTTGTAAACTGCTTACAGAAAGCTGTAAAGTGCTATGAAATGATACATAACTCTAACTGCTATTGACATTCCTTCTTTCCTTCCTTCCTTTCTTCCTTCCTTCTTTCCTTCCCTCATTTTCTCTCCTTCCTTCCTTCCTTCCTTCCTTCCCTTCCCTCTCCTCTCCTCTCCTCTCCTCTCCTCCCCTCCCCTCCCCTCCCCTCCCCTCCCTTCCCCTTTTTCCTTCCTTCCTTCCTTCCTTCCTTCCTTCCTTCCTTCCTTCCTTCCTTCCTTCCTTCCTTCCTTCCTTCCTTCCTTTCCTTTTCCCTTTCCCTTTCTTTCCCTTCCCTTCCCTTTCCCTTCCCATTTTCTTTCCTCCTTTCCTTTCCTTCCTTTCCCTTCCCCTTTCTTCTCTCCTTCCCTTCTGTCCCCTTTTCCTTTTCCCTTCCCTTTCTCTTTCCTTCCTATTTTCTTTCTTCCTCCCTCCCTCCCTCCTCCCTCCCACCTTCCCTACTCATCCAATTTCCTTCCTTCCCCTCTCTCTCTCATTTTTCTCCCTTTTGTTCCCCCTCTCCCTCCTCCTTCTCCCCTCCCCTCTCCCTCCCTCCTCCCCCTCTCCTGTTGTATTGACTACAGCTCCCATCATCTCTGGCTTAAAAACAGCCAAACAGGAATTTCAACACAGAAATGCGGGTGAGCTGAGAAAAGCTGGCAGAGAGTGTTTATAATCATAAAAATGCAGAAATAAGAACGATTAAATCTAGCCCAACTGTTAGATAGTTTGCGTAATGCTGCCTGAAATTTCCCAGTAAGCATTTTCCGCCCCCCCTCCCCACATAATGAAAAATAACTTGGGACGCAACACGAACAAGGTGTTCTAATTAAATAGATTTGTTTACATCTTGTGCCATGAAAAGCTAATTCAGGCTGATATACTATATATTCCATTGCTATCTCTCTCCCACTCAGTGCAAAAAAAGCACCCATTTTTAAGTAGGATTTTATTTAAGAATGTTTTTTTAAAGGCTCCTTGATTAAGGAACCAGTGATTTAGTGAAACGAGCTTCTCGTTTTCTCAGGGAAAAATTCATACAATCGTGGTGTCGGTGTCTTGGGTGTATCTATATGCAAAAAGGCAGGAAAAGGCCACAGAGCGAGCAATTTATCACAATATTCCCTCTCTTTTTTATTACTTTGGCTTTGCTACTCACGTTGACTTGAGAAGTTCTCAAAGCCTGTGGTCAGGACCAGGAATGGCTGGTGATTAGAAGCGAGGCTGGAAAAGAATAGAATAGCAGAGAAACCCTAAGTATCTAGGTGGACTTCAGAAGTATCTTTAGATGTCATCATCCTCTGGGTCTCTCTGGAACATCATTTTGAGTCCTGCATTGGTTATGAATGAAACATCATGAGAAAACAACCAAGCTCAAAGAACACTAAGGACCCCCCTTGTTCGCTCCATTCTGTTGTTTGGAACCAGATACCTCTATCCCTTTGAGAATCTGAATAATGGAATAACAGAATTGGAAGGGACCTTGGAGGTCTTCTGGTTCAACTTCCTGATCAAGCAGGAAATCCTATATCATGTGAAGTATTAATACCACTTTACAAGGCCTTGGGAAGGCCACGCTTGGAATCCTGCATCCAGTTTTGGTCACCGTGATGTAAAAAAGATGTTGAGACTCTAGAAAGAGTGCAGAGAAGAGCAACAAAGATGATCAGGGGACTGGAGGCTAAAACATATAAGGAACGGTTGCTGGAATTGGGTCTGTCTAGTTTAATGAAGAGAAGGACGAGGGGGGACTTGATAGCAGTGTTCCAGTATCTCAGGGGCTGCCCCAAAGAAGAGGGAGTCAAGCTATTCTCCAAAGTACCTGAAGGCAGAACAAGAAGCAACGGATGAAGAAAAACTTCCGGTGGGACGGCGCGCCGATGGCGGCTCTTTTCGGAGCCGTCCGCTTGGGAAGGCGTCAGAGCCAGCATGAACAGCGGTCAGCAGCTGTTCAGCGGCTTGGAACCTTGTGCCCCGGGAGAAGGGGTCGAGGTGAGTACTCCTGGATAGGAGTAGAGTCCCAAAAGCTCTCCCTTTATCTCGGGAGAGCGAAAT
>NW_015387713.1:225157-246144 GCF_001527695.2 Protobothrops mucrosquamatus
AAAAAAAAAAAAAAAAAAAAAGAAGCAACGGGTGGAAACTAATCAAGGAGAGAAGCAACCTAGAACTAAGGAGAAACTTCCTGACAGTGAGAACAATTAACCAGTGGAACAACCTCTCTCCAGAAGCAGTGAATGCTCCAACACTGGAAGTTTTAAAGAAGAGACTGGACAGCCATTTGTCCGAAATGGTGTAGGATTTCCTGCCTGAGCAGGGGGTTGGACTAGATGACCTCCAAGATCCCTTCCAACTTTATCATTATTATTATTATTATTATTATTATTATTATTATTATTATTATTATTATTATTATTATTATTATTATTATTATTATTATTTCAGACAAATGGTTGTCCAAACTCCTCTTTAAAATTTCCATTGTTAGAGAATTCACAACAGATTGTTCTGACTGTCAGGAAATGCATCCTTATTTCCAGGTTGCTTCTCTCCTTCATTATTTTCCATCCGCTGCTTCTTGTCCTGCCCTCAAGTGCTTTGGAGAATAGCTTGACTCCCTCTTCTTTGAAGAAACCCCTGAGATATTGGAACACTGCTATCATGTCATTGTTGGAGAATTTACAACTAATTGTTCTGACTGTCAGGAAATGCATCCTGATTTCCAGGATATTGGAAGACTGCTATCATGTCCCCCCTCATCCTTCTCTTCATTAAACTTGATTTTCCCAATTCCAGCAACTGTTCTTCATATCTTCTAGCCTCCAGTCCCCTGATCATCTTTGTCGCTCTTCTCTGCACTCTTTCCAGAGACTCAACACCTCTTTTTATACCATGGAGACCAAAACTGGATGAGGTATTCCAAGGGTGGTCCTGTTTCAAACCTGCTTCAAAGAGGTTCTTCCTACAAGCTGTCACCATCAAGATTTGAAGGACCCAGTCATGCATGTGGAGCCTCTCTTGTGTTCTCAGGAAGCTGCTGCTGTGTCTGAGGAACATCATGCCATCAACCTGGTGATGCTCCTTGAAGAAAGGGTACTGTTCCCCTTTCGGGTGCTTACAGCATCATAAAACCCAAAAAAAATCTTCGCTGCATGTCATGGAATTAATTCCTCAAAAGTTCCACTCTTTGCCCATTCATTTATTTGCTGATTGTTTTTATTAACCAAGAAAGGGGAGCTTTATTACTGCACAAATGAGAGCATCACGGGAAGACAGATACTTGGGAGATAGTTATTAATCTCCAATGGTTATGAAGTGGCTAAAGTTCTGTAAAATAAAATTAACAGAGTTGCAGATAATTCCTTTACATGATTTTTTTTTTAAAAAAGCATGAGTGGTGACTGGGGACCAAAACATATGAAGAACTGTTGCAGGAACTGGATTTTTCTAGTCTAGTGAAAAAAAGGACCAGGGGTGACATGATAGCAGGCTTCCAGTATTTGAGAGGTTGCCACAAAATAGAGGGGGTCCACCTATCCTCCAAAGCAACAGAAAGCAGGACAAGAAGCAACAGATGGAAACTAATCAAGGAGAGAAGCAACCTGGAAATAAGGCGAAACTTCCTAAGAGAACAATTAACCAGTAGAGCGGCTTGCCTCCAGAAACTGTGAGTGTTCCAACTCTGGAGGCTTTTAAGAAGAGACTGGACAGCCATTTGTCCGAAATGGTATAGGGTCTCCTGAATGAACAGGGGTTGCAATAGAGAGTCACTAAGGTCCCTTCCAACTCTCTTATTCTGTTATTATTCTGGAAAGGGTTTTTTTTTTAAAAAAAATGGGTGCATATACTTAAAGGCAGAAATGAGAGTGTTGAGGATGATGTGAGAAGACTTCTGACCATGTTTCTCCTCCTCCTCCTCCTCCTCCTCCTCCTCCTCCTCCTCCCTAAAAACCCCATTCTCTTCTAGCACTGATGATGTTATGTAGTTGGGTAATGAAAGATCTGCAAGCAAACAACCAAGTTCAGATAGCTTCAAGGACCCCATAGTCATCGTTGTCTTCCTCCTCCTCCTCTTCCTCCTCCTCCTCCTCCTCTCTGCAAACCACATTCCCTTCTAGCACTGATGGTGTTACATAGTTGGGTAATGAAAAATCTGAAAGCAAACAATCAAGTTCAGACAGCCTCAAGAACTCCACAGTCATTGTTGTCTTCCTCTTCCTCCTCCTCCTCCTCCTCTTTCTCCTCCTCTTCCTCCTCCTCCTTCTCTCTTCTAGCACTGATGATGTTCTTTAGTTGGGTTATGAAACATCTGCAGGAAAAGAAGCAAACTCAGAGAGCACCAAGGATCCCTCATGTCAGCCCTGAGCTACAAATATTCTCCTTTACACTTGAAGTGCATTAAAGATGGTTACTGAACAGCTGTAATCCTTACATTCTTTTTTCTTCTCTTTCTGCCTTGGCAAATTTTGTCTGAATCTTCACATTTTGTAGAGTAATAGAAACACTCTGTTGTACATTACCCATAATTTAGCTGCAAACTCAATAAATGGCTCAGACCGATCAAATAAAACCCAGACGGTGAGAATATTTAGGAACCATCCTTAGGAACAACGTTCCCAAGCACTGATGACATTACCAAGTTGGGTAATGAAATTTCTGCAAGAAAACAACCAAGCTCAGAGAGCACCAAGGAGCCTTCATTACTGAATTCTTTTTTTTTTCTGGCTTCCCATAGAATGATTTGGTAGAGGACCAACCTCAGCATTTGCTCCAGGCAACATCACCACCAACTAGGTCCAACCTAAACAGGTTGTGGCATTCTAAGAATGCCACCTCTGTGGATAATTTTTATAAACTTTCTGGCACAGGCAGCGGAACTGAGATGAATTTGTCACACTGTATCGGTTCCCTTTGTACTCGACTTAATTCAGGTTGATTAAAATGGAGGCAGTCTTCAAATTAAACTGGCTTTCTTCTTCTGTGTCACGCCATTTCCTAGCTGTAGTCTCTAGAGTTGGCTGGAGACCGTCTTGTAGATAAATATAAACTTAGCGAAGGGAAAACTTATTCCCTTGACATAACTGTTTCAAAGACTATAGACCAGTTGCTCTCTGGAGAGAGGCAATGTTTAGATCTCCTTCTCCTGTCTTTTAAGCAGTCTATAAAGACACCCAACAAACCATGTTTAAATGTCCTGTCCTCCTGAGGATGGCTTCAGCTCATTCCTCAGTCCACAGAGAAAGCTGATTAAAGTCACATTTAGCTGCTCCACTTTTGATGTAGTATTTGCCCATCTTCTTCTAATATGATATATCCATGGGGTTGATCTAGGTCCTTCTGTCCATAATGGGGGTACAGATGTACTGCTGGAGTCTTTAAGAAGAGATTGCACAGCCATTTGTCTGAAATAGTATGGGGGTCTGTCAGATCTGCCATCACAACACTTCAGCTTCACTTTGCATTGATGGCATCCTGCCATTAAAAGGGGAGAGGGAGGAATGAGCAAAGGGAACGCAGGGAAGGGAGATGACAGGAACCCAGGGAGGGGGGTGATCAGAGGTGCCAATTGAAGACAAGGGTTGAGAGCTACAAGGACACAATAACAATAGCACTTAGTCTTATATACCACTTCATGGTGCTTTACAGCCCTCTCTAAGTGGTTTACAGAGCCAGCATATTTTCCCCAACAGTCTGGGTCTTCATTTACCAACTTGAGTCTACCTGAGTCCACCTTGACCCCAGTCAGAGTCGAACTCTGGACAGTGAGCAGAGTTTGCCTGCAGTACTGCATTCTAGCCACTGTGCCACCACAGCTCAGAAGGAAGGAAGGAAGGAAGGAAGGAAGGAAGGAAAGAAGGAAAGAAGGAAGGCAGGAAGGAAGGAAGGAAGGAAGGAAGGAAGGAAAGAAGAAATGACAATAAGTTAGACTTATATATCACTTCATAGCACTTTACAGCTCTCTCTAAGCAGTTTACTGTGTCAGCCTGTTGTCCCCAATGATCTGGGTCCTCATTTTACCGACCTCGGAAGGATGGAAGGCTGAGTCAACCTTGAGCCAGTCAGGATCGAACTGCTGGCAGCCGACAGAATTAGCTGTAATATTGCATTCTAACCACTGCGTCACCATGGCTCTTAGTGTGAGAACGGAACACAAACACCCACTAAAGAAGCACCAAACCTTAGAACTGTGACCAAAATAATTAATTTGAATGCTATTGGACACTGAGCAGATGACCGGGGGGGAGGGCCTGAGATAAGAGAAAAGCACTGGATTTATGCGGAAATATTCAGATCGGGCCTTGCTTATGCTGTAACCACTTGACCTTAGTAAAAGCAAAGCTTTTCTTTACAAATGGAGTCAAGGGTGTTTCTTTCCTAAGTGATCAAGCTGGGACTGGGCTAACAGAGTCTCCTGTTTGAGCAGGGGCTGGACTAGACAATCTCCAAGGGCCCTTCCAACTTTATTAGAAATTCCCTGGCATTTTTGGACTTGGCCTGGTCTAGGATGATCCCATTTCCCCAGTTGAAACTATGGTTAAATCTGTCTCTTGTGATGGGAGTTAGTTAGACATAACAATATTCAAATAGGGTGTGAACTCGTGGCTTTTGAAATAAGAGATGATAAGAACTGGTGGGTTGGAGAACAGGAGGGAAAACCTGCACTTCAAACTAATTGGAGAAGGTTATTTATGACTGTTAATTAGAGGAGGGAATTGTGCTTTGATACTATGTGCTCAGGGGAGGGGAATCCAGATTTTGGCTTCGCTTATGTATGTGCCGATGCTATGCTGCTTGAATAAAGATTCTTTAAGGTAAACAATGCCTCAAAGTTCTTTGAAGAGTTTCATCTGTCGGAACCATGACATCTCTATTTTGTGAAATTAAAGAATTAAAGTATTTGCATCCTGTCTTCTGACTGCTAGTTGGTGCTCATAGATGCACTCTGCTAGTCTTCTGCCTGTTTCTCCTACATGGTGATACACTGGAATACACACTAACACACCCACATGGAATCAGCATAGCAGACAAGCCAACCAAAACCCTTCAAAACACCCTAAGCAGACCAAAAAAAATCAACAACCCCAGAAGAAGAAAAAAGCAGGACTCATCTACAACATACAATGTAAGGACTGCAAAAACCACTATATAGAGCAAGCAGGCAGAAGATGGGCAGAACACACCTGTTGAAGGAAAAGTCTTCATCATGGTTCAGTCCAAGCCGGGAATAAACAACATGACAAGTGCTTTAGAAAGAAGGTTGCAGTTTATTGAAGAGGAGAGCCAGACAGAAAGATGGCTCTGGAAGTAAAAAAGAAAGAGCACATGTAGGGAGTGGGTTTTTATACCCTCTGGAGCCTTTTGTTTGGAGTTGTTTCCTGTTCCTGTTTGAGGCTTTGTATTTCCCGTGTCATGTATTCTCACCTGAATCTGGGTGTGCCCTTTGGCATCTGTGAGTTAATCCTATTATGTCCTGTCTTAGAGTTTGGGTGGGGTATGTAGATTTTAGGTGTCTTCTAGCTGGGGGCTTCCAACCTTCCTGGATTATTTACATCTGGATTTGTACAGAGCTGATTTCTGCTTTGGGGAGGGAGATTTGGGGCTATTAAGAAAACTGGGCATGCTTTTCTGCCTCTTTAAGATCCTTTGAGAAATATATTTTTCTACCCTTTTAATATTTCCTTCTCTGGGGGGCTGACTTCCCACACACCCATGAAGCCAACTTGAAATAGAACTTGCTTGGAAACCAGGAAAATTATCCTAAGAGAAAGCGCTGTTCGATAATGCCTCTCCTTCATTCGGAGATGAGGCTGGAAGGAACATCTGGGTGAGATAATTTCCAAGGTACCTTCCCACTCTGTGACTATAATTCTCCCAGATGTCCCAAATCATGAATAAGGATTCTAGAATTTGGGATCAGGTTGTGAACACTGGAATACGATTATGTTGATTTACCGTCTAACTGAATTCAGCATTTCTGGGAGCTGAATTCATTCCCGGGTTCACTAGCTTAAACAAGTCCCAAAGCCTGCTTGGATTTTTATTTGCATACATCACTGTAGCAATTTAAGCCCCAACGAATCTCTGGAGATTTAGTCTCCTTAAATTAGGGAGAAGGGAAAACGCAGGCAGACACACACATCCTGTCGAATCCAACTATTCACGGAAGAAAAGTGGCAACAGGCAGAAACGTGAGCCAACTGGTTTTCACGGGTGAATTGTTGCAATCATATTTGTGAAGTGTCCTTCCCGAAGCAGGAATGCTTGCAGCCTCACGCACCAAACATTTCCTTTATGCTCTGTCTCTTAGCCAATTAATGCCACACTAAATTATATACCTGCCAGGTCTCTAATTGCACACCCCAGCAAAACAACTCTTGAGACATTGTTGCCCCTATATTAACCTCAGGGGGAAGGACCATAAAATGCAAGAGCGATAAAATTTGGATTCTGCAGGATAGTATCCCAAGGATGAGATTCTTGAGAAGGGTCCATAATATAGGGTGGAGTGGAATTAAAAAGGGGAGAGGTATCACACTAGAAGATTTCTGATCACCTGTATTCCTGAGGGCATTGTTGAAAGAAAAGTCTTCATCGTGGTTCATCCAAGCTGGGAATAAACATGGAAACTGCTTTGGGAAGAAGGTTGTAGTTTATTGGAGAGGAGAGCCAGACAGGAAGATGGTTCTGACAGCAAGAGAAGTGAAAAAAAGGCTGAGCACATGTAGGAAGTAGGTTTTTATACCCTCTGGAGCCTTTTGTTTGGAGTTGTTCCTGTGGCATGAACTTTGACCTGAGTCTGAGTGTGTCTTTCTGGTATTCTGATGGTGATAGGTTAACCCTATTATGTCCTAAAGGTCATATCCTGCTTCCCTAGGGCTGATGACTCTTAGAGTTTGGATGGGGCATGTAGATTTTAGGTCTTTGTCTTCTTAATCTCCTAGCTCCCTGGATTTACATCTGCATCTCTATAGAGCTGGTTTCTGCTTGGGGGAGGCAGACTTGGGGCTATTAAGAAAAATTGGGTATGCTTTCCTGCCTCTTTAAGATCCTTTGAGAAAATATATATTTTTTGCCCTTTTAATATTTCCTTCTCTGGGGGGCTGACCTCCCACAACATCAAAGCTCCTTAGACCAGTGGGTCACTCAAAAGAGTGCTGCGAAGAGCAACAAAGATAATTAGGAGGCTGGAGGCTAAAATATATCAAGAACGGTTGCAGGAATTGGGTAGGCCTAGTCTAGTGAAAAGAAGGACTAGGGATGACATGGTAGCAGTGTCCCCATATTTGAGGGGCTGCCACAAAGAAGAGGGGGGGTCAACCTATTCTCCAAAGCACCAGAAGGCAAGACAAAAAGTGATGGATGGAAACTAATCAATGAGAGAAGCTACCTGGCATTCAGGAGAAACTTCACAAGAATGTGGACAATTAACCAGTGGAATGGCTTGCCTTCAGAAGTTGTAAGTGCTTCAACAATGGAGATCTTTAAGAAGAGACTGGACAGTCATTTGTCTGACCTAGTATAAGGTCTTCTGCTTGAGCAGGGGGTTGGACTAGAAGACAAGAAACAATGGGTGGAAATTAATCAAGGAGAGAAGCAACCTGGAATTATGGAGAAACTTCCTAACAGTGAGAACAATTAGCCAGTGGAACAGTTTGCTTCCAGAAGTTTTTAGAAGCGATTGAAATTGAACAGCCACTTTTTTCTAAAATGGTACAGGGTCTCCTTGCTCTGTTTATATACAAGTGGCTTGGCCTGGCAATGTTGGTGGGGCTATCCTTGGTGGATCTTTGATTAGACTGTTGTTTACTGAGTTGCTAGTTTCTTGAGTGGGGTATTGTTTACTGCTACTGAGACAATCAAAAAGCTAAAAGACACAACACCTCCTGACTAGCAATCATCACTCAGATAAGCAGAAATTAACACAAGGCATCAGTAATATATACACAGTGTACAAACAGACAGGAAACCCCATTCCCTTCTAGGATTGATGGTGTTCCCTAGTTGGGTAATGAAACGTCTGCAAGAAAACAACCAAGCTCAGAGAGCACCAAGGACCCCACAATAGTCTTTCTCCTCCTCCTCCTCCTCCTCCTCCTCTTCCTCCTCCTCCTCCTCCTCCTCCTCCCAAACAACCAAGCTCAGAGAGCACCAAGGATCGCACAGTTCTCTCCTCCTCCTCTTCCTCCTCCTCTTCCTCCTTGCAACCCCCCCTCCCTTCCAGCATTGATGATGTTACTTAGTTTGGATCATAAAATGTCTGCAAGAGGACAACCAAGCTCAGAGAAAACCAAGGATCACACAGTTCTCTCCTCCTCCTCNCTCCTCCTCCTCCTCCTCCTCCTCCTCCTCCTCCCCCCTCCTCCTCCTCTTCTCTTCTTCCTTCCAAACAGCCAAGCTCCAGTTCTGAAACATCAGTTGTGCATGAAACCTGGTCTTCATTTGGAGCAAGACCCTCAATCGTCTTGAGCTTCTAGCAACTCACTCATCAAGCATAATAGCACAAAAATTACCATTCAGCCACCTTGAGCATAAGGCGGATATGGACAAAACATGGTGCATTCCCAGCCTGATTACTGAAGATGGAACCCAATGTACATTACTGGGCTTATTTATGTGCAAAAATGAAATGAGACCCTGGCAGCAATGTTTGCCAATACGAAAGAAACTAACCATCCCATCTCCTGAATAAGATCCAATCCATATCCAACAAATTGCAAACAGCTTGTTTATGACCAGTAGCCTATTTCTCCATGTTTATTTGTAAGCTAATAGAGAGTATATGCTGTCTCGTCCACTATCCCTAAAAGGTTTCCAACGCGTTGTTCTAAATCAGGGGTCTTCAAACTCGGCCCTTTTATGACTCATAGACTTCAACTCCCAGAATTCCTCAGCCAGTGTGCCTGGCTGAGGAATTCTGGGAGTTGAGGTCCATGAGTCATAAAAGGGCCAAGTTTGAAGACCCCTGTTCTAAATGACCCACGGAGGGAAATAGTAAATCCACTATTTATACCCAAAATGTAAACATTTTTGGGATGCAAAAGAACTAGCTTCTGGATCTGGAAGGGTCCTTGGAAGTCTTCTAGTCCAATCCCCTGCTCAAGTCCAATTTCTTCTTAAAAGCCTCCAGTGAAGGAGCACCCACAACTTCTGAAGGCAAGCCATTCCACTGGTTGATTGTTCTCACTGTCAGGAAATTTCTCCTTAATTCCAGGTTGCTTCTCTCCTTGATTAGTTTCCATCCATTGTTTCTTGTCTTGACTTCTGGTGCTTTGGAGAATGGGTTGAATCCCTCTTCTTAGTGGCAGCCCCTCAGATATTGGAAGATTGTTGGAACCTGAGTTCTAGATTGGATTCTCCTGATAAGGAGATTGACTTGATTAACTGGAGCTTAGCATGTGGTCCTGATTCTTCACATCTCTCTCTCTCTCTCTCTCTCTCTCTCTCTCTCTCTCTCTCTCTCTCTCTCTCNCACACACACACACACACACACACACACTCATATACACCTTTCTAAAGTTGTTGCAACTTTCTAAAGTTGGCTGATGCCAGCCTGGGCGTCCTGCTAATCAAACCCAGGCCTCTAAAATTAACAAGTTTGCTTTATCATTGATTAAGCATTATTTCAGTTGCCTCCACCTCTTAAACCCTGAAACAAGAGGACTTCCAATTACTCTTCTTTGAAGGCAAGTCTGCCTGTGCAATTTTCAATCATCTGGAAGAAGAGCATTACAAAAAAAAAAAGAAAAAAGAAAATATCTATGCACATTCTTCTCCTTCATTTATCAGGCGCATAATAACCACTTTTCAGATATTCAATTGAAGCAACGAATATAAACAATGGAAAACTGCTGGGGAAAAAGAATTTGAGCACCTTGATTTCCACAAAAGCTTCAGTTTATAAAACAAAATTTAACAGGAAAAAGTAGGCTTCTTTGTTCACTGGGAGAGTGTGACAAAATCAATGGGTGCATTAGAAACTTTTGAGATAGGGCTTCTGTTAAAAGCAGAAGTGAAAAATGGAGACACGGAGTTACACCCATTTCTGGTTTCTCTTGTTCTCTGTAAATTACAAAATCTACAGAAGGGAATATCTGTCTCTTTTTCTCTCTCTTAAAAAAAAGGCCGCTTTAAGGCAAATTTGAATACACATCCAGTTCTGCTCACCACAATATTAAAAAAAGATGCTGAGACTCTGGAAAGAGTGCAGAGAAGAACAACAAGAATGATTAGGCGGCTGGAGGCTAACTCATACGAAGAACAGTTACAGGAATTGGGTATGTCTAGTCTTCTGAAAAGAAGGACTAAGGGTGACATGACAGCAGTCTTCCAATATCTCAGGGGTTGCCACCAAAAAGAGGGAGTCAAGCTATTCTCCAAGGCGCCTGAAGGCAAGACAAGAAGCAATGGATGGAAACTCTTCAAGGAGAGAAGCAACCTAGAACTAAGGAGAAACTTCCAAACGGTGAGAACAATCAACCTCTTGGAACAACTTCCCTCCAGAAGTTGTAGGTGCTTCATCGCTGGAAGTTTTTAAGAACAGACTGGACAACCACTTGACCGAAGTGGTATAGCATCTCCTGCTTGAGCAGGGGGTTGGACTAGAAGACCTCTGAGGTCAAATCAACTCAAATCAACCTTTATTGTCAAAGTACAACATGTGTACAATGAGATTGGCTAAGCCTCCCTTCGTGTACCCCCCCGACACAACTCACAGTGACAACAAACACACAATCCCATTACACCACGTGAATTCATTGCACAATGCACTGAGGTCCCTTCGAACTGTGTTATTCTATGTTCTATATTCCTTCCTGCAGGAAAAAAAAAATCTTACCGTTCATCCAGGACAGTTTGGAATCAAAATATTCATTTCCTTCTTAAAATATGTGATTCAGCCTTGCTACCTTAATTTTTTTCTCTTTCTCTCTCACAGTGTGACATATACCATGATAAACCAAGCTTAGTTAAGCAAGGATCATTGAATCAACTCAGCTCCCATTACAAACAGAGCTATAAATGATAATTCATATACTATGCAGGTAGTCCTCAAGTTGCAACTATTAATTTAGTGACTATTCAAGGCTACAACAGTACTGAAAAACATGACTTATGACAGTTTTTTTTACACTTGTGACCGTTGCAGCATCCACATGGTCACCTGATCAAAGTTTGGATACTTGGCAAATGGCTCAGTCCATGGATGTGGTGACCAGGTCTATTTTGTTGATTTATACAGGTAATCCTTGACTTACGACCACAATTGGCTCATATTTATGAGGGTTGCTATTTCCAGGAGTAATGTGATTCCCTTTTGTGACTTTCTGACAAGCAAGGTTCACTTCACAACTGCTTACTCACTTAACACCTGTGGTGATTCACTTAAGAACAGAGGCAGGAAAGGTTGTAAAGTGAGACAAAATGCCTTATCAACCATCTCGGTTAGCTACAGAAACATTGAGCTCAATCGTGGTCATAAGGGTGAAGACTGCCTTTAAAACAATGGTTAGCTTCCCCTGGTGAAGCTGACAGAATGCATTGTGTTAAAATCAAAGAAACCTCCTTAGAACTTCATAGAATGGGTGAATCCAGTCAGTTTGTAGATGAGATGAGACTAGGCAAGATCAGCTGATCTCAACTCACAGGACACGCTGTGACATCTTATATTTGTCTACAGAGATTCTCAGTTGTGCAGGTTATGGTTGTCCCAAAGATGCTTTTTCAGGAGGCAACTGGACTTTCTTGTTTTTCTAGAATAGAAACAGAAACAGAACTAGAACTAGAACTAGAACTAGAAATAGAACTAGAAATAGAAATAGAAATAGAAATAGAAATAGAAATAGAAGAATAGAATAGAAATAGAAATAGAAATAGACTGAATTGGAATAGAATAGAAATAGAAATAGAAATAGAAATAGAAATAGAAATAGAAATAGAAATAGAAATAGAAATAGAAATAGAAATAGAAATAGAAATAGAAATAGAAATAGAAATAGAAATAGAAATAGAAATAGAAATAGAAATAGAAATAGAAATAGACTAAATTGGAATAGAATAGAATAGAATAGAATAGAATAGAATAGAATAGAATAGAATAGAATAGAATAGAATAGAATAGAATAGAATAGAAGCTGGAAGGGACCTTGGAGGTCTTTTAATCCAGCCCTCTGCTCAAACAGGAGAACCTATACCATCTCAGTCAAGTGACTGTCTAGTCTCTTCTTAAAAACCTCCAATGATGGAGCACCCATGCTTTCTGAAGGCAAGCTGTTCCACTGGTTAATTGTCCTCACTGTCAGGAAGTTTCTCATTAATTCCAGGTTGCTTCTCTCTTTGATCAGTTTCCAACCATTGTTTCTTGTCCTGCCCTCTGGTACTTTGGAGAATAATTCGACCCCCTCTTCTTTGTGGCAGCCTCTCAAATACTGGAATATTGCTATCATGTCACCCCTATTTCTTCTTTTCTTTAGACTAGCCAAATCCAGCTGTTCTTCGTATGTTTTAGTCTCCAGGCCTTTGATCATCTTAGTTGCTCTTCTCTGAATTTTTTTCCAAACTCTCAACATCTTTTTTTGTGATATGGTGACCAAAATTGGCTGTAGTATTCCAGGTGTGGTCTCAGTACAGTTTTATAAAGTGGTACTAATACTTTGTGTGATCTTGATTCTATGCCTCTGTTTATACAACCCAGGATTGTATTAGCTTTTTTGGCTGCTGCTGCACATTGCTGGCTCATAGTCAAGTGATCGTCCACTAGGACTCCAAGGTCCCTCTCACAGTTACTGTTTTTAAGCCAGGTCTCACCTAATCTGTACTCATATCTTTGATGTTTCCTGCTTAAATGTAAAACGGTGCTTTTCTCCATGTTTTGCTTTGCTTCTCCATGTTTCATTTCTCATCCAAGAAGCTTCTTCAGCTCTGAGTGGATGGTGGGGGAATGGAAGGATTTACACTCCTTGCAGACCGCTGGTCATTTGCATTCTTTTAGAGAGTCGTTGAGGCCACCTGGAGGTTTATCTGTGCCCTCAGGACCATCTGAATAGTGCAAATAGGTTGTGGAGCCTTCTTGGAACAGCTGAAAGGATGGTGTTGTAGACTAGAGATAGACGGTTGTCATTTCCCTCCCCCTCTGTTGAGAGAGGGCTGTTCAGTTTTGACCTAGATGGCCTCTTTGACCCCCTCTTTCAAACCAGCGGTCCTCTCTGTCCAAAATGTGCACTTACATTTTTAATGTCCATAGGCTATGCATGCTTGAGATGCTCACCCATGATTAACTTAATCAACCCTCCCTCAATTAACCCTCTTTCCTGGGCTTGCCGGCCACAACTCAACCCTCTAAAATGTGGTTGGCTAGTTCCTGGTTCACTGCAGCTCCAGAATGACATCTCCAACAATTATTTTGAGGAGAATGCCATTGGTCTTCCTTGGGCCGTAATTCACCTGAAAGAATTTAGCTGCAGGAAACCATATAATTTGGACAAGAGAAGCAAGCCATGTTTATAAGGAACATCGCAGGATCACATCTGGCTTGTGATTAGGAAACCCACCCTGTCACATGAAGCTGGAGCTCCAGGCGATGACTCAGAACTCAAAAAATAAAAATAAAAATTAAGGAATTAAGGAGAAAATTCCAAACAGTGAGGACAATTAACCAGTGGAGCAGCTTGCCAACAACAAGACAAGGAGGGTGTGTGTGTGTGTAAAACTATTTTCCAAAGAACCAAAAGGCAAGACTAGAACAATGGTTGGAAACTAGCCAAAGACAGAAGCAACCTAGAACTAAGGAGAAATTGGACTAGAAGATCTCCGAAGTCCCTTCCAACTCTTATTCTATGTTATGTTCTGTGTTAGATTAGGTGTATGTGTGAAGGCAGGACAAGAAGCAATGGATGGAAACTAATTAAAGACAGAAGCAAGAGAAGTCAGAAGAAATCAAGAAATCAAGAAATCTTCAATCAATGAGAACAATTATCCAGAGGAACAGCTTACCTCCAGAAGTTGTGGGTGCTCCATCACCGGAGGTTTTTAAGAAGAGTCTGGACAGCTATTTGTCTGGAATGGTATAGGGTCTCCTGCTGGAGCAGGGGGTTGGACTAGAAGACCTCCAAAGTCCCTTCCAATTCTGTTATTCTGTTATTTTGTTGTTTTTGTTTCTGATTGTAGCATTAAAAACAATCAGAGAGGAGAGTGATCATGGTTTCACAAGGGGGAGCAATCTTTAGAGGTCTACTCTAGATCCGCTCCCATGTGGATCCCTTTTAGATCCTCAGCAGGACAAAACGGATGGATTAAAAATATATATCTTTTTGTGTGACTTTCAAGGCCCTTGCGATGGGAGAGCTGGAGAATTCTTGCTCTTTCCCCACCCTCTTTCATCTCTTAAGATAATGCGAAAACGTTTTTTTTTCCCTCGGAAAAAGATGTTTATGCAACATCAGCATCAAAAAGACATTTTCTTGTTTTCCCTAATGACTTGATCAGACGTACGGCAGCGCAATGAACGATGTTATTCCCTTTGCTTTCCTTGATTGTTATGTTTTCGTGGAAACATCATTACTGAGGATAATAGCAGTGCCAGGACAGATTCGATGTGTTGGCCTGACGTTCCCACCCATCCTAATGCAGTGTGGGATAACCGCTTCGCCACGAAGCTCCACCGTGTGTGTCGGCAGCCATTTCAAGAGAAGGAATCCTAGGGTCATAAAGCTGGAAGGGACTTTGAAGGTCTTCTAGACCAATCCCCTTCCCCTGTCCAAGGCAGGAGACTTTATACTAAAGGTCCCCAATCCCCAGGCTACAGTCTGTTCTGAACAGGGCCATGTGAGCATTGGGAGAGCGTGCCCGCCGCTTGCGCAAATGGAGTTGTGCACACTTGGGTGCACGCCACCGCTTGCATGGAACCATCCCCTCCCCACCCCACCAAACCGGAAAGGTTGGGGCCACTGCCTTTTACTATCCCAGTCAAATGGTTGTCCAATCATTTGGTATAGGGTTTCCTGCCTGAGCAGGGGGTTGGACTAGAAGACCTCCAGGATCTCTTCCGTTATTCTATTCTATTCTATTCTATTCTATTCTATTCTATTCTATTCTACTCTACTCTACTCTACTCTACTCTACTCTATTCTATTCTATTCTATTCTATTCTATTCTATTCTATTCTATTCTTTATTCTTTATTCTTTATTCTATTCTATTCTATTGTTTATTCTATTCTATTGTTTATTCTATTCTATTCTATTCTATTCTATTCTATTCTATTCTATTCTATTCTATTCCATTCCATTCCATTCCATTCCATTCTATTATTTTTCTTGAAAACCTCTGGTGATGGATGTCAGGCATAAAGAACCAGGAACATTCACTGAGTTGAAAGAACTGAAGGGTTTATCATTGTTACATACACACAAGAATATGGTCCAGTAACAGTCAAAGCTAAATTAGCGTGAGATAAGGGTCAGTGGAATTCACGGGGGAATTGATCTCTTTTGGGAGCATAAAGATTCCAAACTGATGACACATTTAACCCCACCTTCCAGCTCAGCCTGTTCACCTCCTATAATGGAGCACCCACAACTCCGGGAGGCAAGCTGTTCCACTGACTGTTTTCACTGTCAGGAAATTTCTCCTAATTTCCAGGGTGGATCTCCCTCTGATGAATTTCCACCCATTATTTCTTATCCTGTCCCCTGGTGCTTTGGAGAATAAATTGGCTCCCTCTTCCCTATGAGAGCCCATCAAGTAATGGAAGACAGCTATCATGTCATCCCAAGACAAATGCCTGTCCAGTCTCTTTTTAAAAACCTCCAGTGATGGAGTGCCCACAACTTCAGGAGGCAAGCCGATTCATTGATTAATTGTTCTCATTGTTAGGAAATTTCTCCTTAGTTTTAGGTTGCTTCTCTCCTTGATTAGTTTCCATTCATTGTTTCTTGACCTGCTTTCAGGTGCTTGGGAGAATAGCTTGATTCCCTCTTCTTTGTGGCAGCCCCTTAGATATTGGAAGACTGCTATCATGTCACATATATATAATCTATCTTATCTATCTATCTGTCTGTCTGTCTGTCTGTCTGTCTGTCTGTCTGTCTGTCTGTCTGTCCGTCCGTCCGTCCGTCCGTCCGTCCGTCCATCCATCCATCTATAGGAGATATCTTATCTTATCTTATCTCATCTCACCTCACCTCACCTCACCTCACCTCACCTTACCTTACCTTACCTTACCTTACCTTACCTTATCTCACATTACCTTATCTCACCTTACCTTATCTCATCTCATCTCATCTTACCTCCTCTCCTCTCCTCTCCCCTCCCCTCCCCTCCCCTCCCCTCATCTCATCTCATCTCATCTCATCTCATCTCATCTCTTCATATCATCTTGCCTTGCCCTATCTTATCATATCATCTTATCTTATCTCACAAATGGTACTAATGCTTCACGTGATCTTGATTCTATCCCTCTGTTAATGTACTCTAGGATTGCATTAGCTTTTTTGGCTGCTGCTGCACACGGCTGGCTCATATTGACGTGATTATTTACTAGGACTTCAAGATCCTTATTAGTAGACCTGCACATTGGATTTGTCAATTAATCTCTAGCTTTGGTGGCAGGCGGTCTTGAGAAACACAAGAAGTGGGTGACCTTGAGGTTGCAGTTGCCTATGTCCCAAAAGTGCTTTTCCAAAAGGCAACTTGACTTTCTTGTACTTTTTTTCCCCTTGAAAACATTTCACTGCTGATCCAAGAAGTTTCTTGGATCACCATTTCCCCAGAAGTCTATATAGCTTCAAACCTCCTGTGTTTCTGTAAATCTTTAAAGACTTGGTTTATCTGACAAGCCTTGGAAGTTGGCAGATTATAATCCACTTCTGATACAGGTTTTATGTCTAACAACTGTGAGTTGCTTTTGATTTAGCTCTGGATTTTCCTTGCCAACTCATTGAATATCATCACTCATACTTATATTATTGTTTCTGTTATGTTGTTGTGTTTAATCCTCCTTTTTATGAGAGGCTGCTTTATTTAAACTATTGATGTGAATATTTGATAGCTGTGCACTACCAACTGAAGAGAGCCATCTGACAGCCCAAGGATCAAATAGCTTTTTAACTTTACAATCCCTATATAGGCCTTAAGCTTATTGCATTGTTAATGGGCTTTATTATATGGTGATCTTTTATTGATATATTTTTTTAAAAAAATTGTAAGCCATTCAGAGTTACCTATCTGAGAGTTGGGTGGTGATATCAATTTGTTTAATAAGAAATAGGTAATAGAAAATATATATGGTTGAGGAATATGAGGCTGACTTAAAAGGTTTAAACCAGTGTTTCTCAACCTTGGCAATGTGAGGATGTGTGGACTTCCCAGAATTCCCAGAGAAGCATAGCTGGCACAAAAGCTAGCTGGGTGACTTTGGGCCAATCAGGAGGAGACTGTGAGTTCTAGTCCCGCCCTAGGCGTGAAAGCCAACTGGGTGACTTTGAGCCAATCAGGAGGAGACTATGAGTTCTAGTCCTGCCTTAGGCATGGTAGCCAGCTGAGTGACTTTGGACCAATCAGGAGGAGACTGTAAGTTCTAGTCCCGCCCTAGGCTTGAAAGCCAACTGGATAACTTTGAGCCAATAAGGAGGAGACTGTGAGTTCTAGTCCTGCCTTAGGCATGATAGTCAGCATTTCTACAGAGCTGGTTTCTGCTTGGGGGAGGGAGACTTGGGGCTATTAAGAAAAACTGGGCATGCTTTTCTGCCTCTTTAAGGTCCTTTGAGGAAATATATTTTTCTGCCCTTTTAATATTTCCTTCTCTGGGGGGCTGACTTCCCCCACTAGAACTGATGGTGTTCCTTTGTTGTCTGCAAGAACACAACCAAGCTCAGAGATCACCAAGGACCCCTCATTTCAACCTTGAGCTTTATTGGTCATTTAGGTCTCTTCGGCAGAGATGGTTTTATATTTCCAAGAAGCTAGCTTATTTTATCATACAGTTCTCTGCATGTATGTGCAGACACCCGCACAGCCATAAAGATTCTTCCTCTTTAAGATTTAAGTTCTTAATTGTTTCCAGCACATTTTGGAGTTCTGACTTGGTCTGAGGTTGCCAAAGTGTATGCTGGAGGTGATACGAAAGTTCTCACTGTTCCAACCGATCTCTAATGGCCCGTTCATTCATGAAGGTCGCTCCTCAAGTCCGAAGCCATAATTCACCAAAAAGAAAAAGAAAAAGAAACCGTAACGAGAGATTCCCAACATAAATCCACAGAATTAGAATGTACTGAGTGTTCGATCTTATCAGTTTTGGCAAGAATAGAGATGACAGTTTTCATATCACCCCTCCAGGTGGTAAGGAGCTTAGCAATGGTACTATAATCCAGTTAATGTGAATTGTCAAAGCCTTAATTGAAATGACACAAACTGGCCCTTTTTGCATTCATTTCTTTTTTTCCTTTATTGATCTCTCTCTCTCTCTCCCTCCCTCCCTCCCTCCCCCCCTCTCTCTCTCTCTCCATCTCTCTCTCTCTCTCTCTCTCTCTCTCTATCTCTATATCTCATCTATATCTATCTATCTCTATCATCTCTATCTGGTTAGAAGTATTTGTTCCAGCTCGCAAATATTCAGTCACAGTTTTGTTCCATAGAGCATCAACCTTGTGAACTCTCAAGTCTCTTCTTTCTGCTATATATTCATAATGGATATGTGTGTGTGTGTAAATATACATAGATGGATAGATGGATAGATAGATAGATAGATAGATAGATAGATAGATAGATAGATAGATAGATAGATAGATAGATAGATAGATAGATAGATAGATAGATAAATAGATAGATAGATAGATAGATAGATAGATAGATAGATAGACAGACAGACAGACAGACAGACAGACAGACAGACAGATGATAGAAAGAGATGGAAATAGATAGATAGATAGATAGATAGATAGATAGATAGATAGATGGATATGGATATGGATATGGATATGGATATGGATATGGATATGGATATGGATATGGATATGGATATGGATATGGATAGGTAGATAGGTATAGATAGATAGATAGATAGATAGATAGATAGATAGATAGATAGATAGATAGATAGATAGATAGATAGATAGATAGATAGACATAGATAGATAGATAAAAGTATAGAGGTAGAGATATATGCATGTATATAGCATGTGTAAATATGTGTGTATGTATATATGTATGTATCTATGTATATATATACACACATATGTATGTGTGTGTGTGTGTATATATATATATATATACACACACACACACACATACTTTTGAGAGAGTTTTAAAAGTGTGTCAGTGTGTTCACAAGAAAAAAATGACAATAAAGATTATCATATCTTATCTCATCTCAACTTATCTCCTATCTTATCTTATCCTATTCTATCCTGTCCTACCCTACCCCACCCCACCGCACCCCATCCCGTCCCATCCCATCCCATCCCGTCCCGTCCCGTCCCGTCCCGTCCCGTCCTATCCTATCCTATCCTATCCTATCCTATCCTATCCTATCCTATCCTATCCTATCCTGTCCTTTCCCGTCCCATCCCATCCTATCCTATCCTATCCTATCCCATCCCGTCCCGTCCCGTCCTATCAACATTACCACCCATGCTACAAAAGGTGGATTCCTGTGGAAAGAGTGGAATAGTGGATACCCCTATCTGTGGGTGGCCCTCTGTCTATGCCTCTCGTTTTCCACCAGCAAAGTGAAACTTCAGCTGGAAATATTCATTGTCTTGCCCAAATGGTTGTGGCTGTCGGCCACACAAACCCTTAATTACAGGTAAGGTCAGGAAGTGTCTCTATAAGATTGACCTGTTTCAGCAAACGTCCAGAAACTAGCAAAGATCAGTATCTTCCTCTTTTGTGTGAAAGGCCATGGCTTGGGACAAGCACAGTTCATGTTCCTCGAGCAGCTTAACAGTTAATCACTTTTAAAGTCAGGTGGGCAAACTGTCTCTCTGTCTCATCCTTTCTGGCCAGGTCATGTCAGAAACATGACAAGAAATGGATGCTAATGTGATCTCAACACAAGATTCATTTACCTATAAAATAGACTGGCGTTTCATGATCACACAGGCTATCAATCTTAACTCAGCCAAAAAAAAAAAAAAGTCAATGCAATCCTAGGCTGCATTAATAGAGGGATAGAATCAAGAACATGTGAAGTTCTAGCACCGCTTTACAAAGCCTTTGGAAGACCACACTTGAAATATTGCATCCAGTTCTGGTCACCATAATATAAAAAAAAAGATGTTGAGACTCCGGAAAGAGTGCAGAGAAGAGCAACAAAGATGATTAGGGGGCTGGAGGCTAAAACATAGGAAGAGCAGTTTCAGGAATTGGATATGTCTAGTTTAGTGAAAAGAAGGACCAGGGAAGGGGTAGTTAACCTTGGCTCTTTTATGACTCATGGACTTCAACTCCCAGAATTCCTGAGCCAGCAGGGCTCAGCATGGAAACCTCTCCCTTTCCCCTCAGCATGGCTGGCTCAGGAATTTTGGGAGTTGAAGTCCACGAGTCATAAAAGAGCCAAGATTGCCTACCCCTGGACTAGGGGAGTCATGATAGCTGTGTTCCAATATCTGAGGGATATTGGGTGGAAGCCAATCCTATCTCCACAGAGATGATGTTCTACAGAGAGGGAGCCACCACAAAGAAGGTCCCTCTTCTTGGTCTCACTAAATGGACCTCCTCAAGAGAGGCGACCCACAACATCTCCTGCCTCTCTGCTCTGGTGTGTTGGGTGGATATAACTGGGAAAAGATGGCCCTTCAAATAAGAGGGAGAGAGCCACTACATAGAAGGTCTTGCTTCTTGGTCCCAAAAGATAGACCTCCTTAAGAGAGGGGACCCATAACATCCCCTGCCTCTTTGTTCTGGTGTGTCGGGGAATGTAACTGGGAAATGATGGTCCTTCACATTACTTGTACAGCTTTCAAGGTGACAACCAGTGCTTTGAATTGGACCTAGAAGTAGATTGGAGGCCAGTGCAGATCCTGTAAGAGAGGGGACACGTATGTAAATCTAGGCTTACACACAATCTTGTGGGCCACCATGCTTTGAGTCAATTGGAGTTT
>NW_015387713.1:247164-248817 GCF_001527695.2 Protobothrops mucrosquamatus
TCCCTCTGTTAATGCAGCCCAGCACTGTGTTGGCTTTTTTGGGCAGCTGTTTAGCCTCCAGTCCCCTAATCATCTTTGTTGCTCTTCTCTGCACTCTTTCTAGAGTCTCAATATCTTTTTTACATAAAAAAATAAACAACATTCCCATGGCATGGGAAATATTATAACATGAGCATCACTACCAAGAGATGAGAAGAACTGAAATAAAAAGAAAGGAAACAAGGTGGTCTGTTAGGCCCAGAGAAGTTAAACATTGCCAATTAATTTCTCCTTTTTAATTTATGGAGATATTTCAGGGACCGTGAGCATTTAGGGAAATTCAGATATTACAAGAAGACCTTTTACCTGATGTTTGCAATTAAGCGATCCATTATTTGGTACTCCACACCCAGTAAATATAGTTAGAACCCTGGTGACCTTGAAGCTTCTACAATTATCAGCGTGCACAAATATCTGTCATTTTTGCAGAAGTATTTAGTATTTAGTATTTAATTGCATGGAGATTCTCCACCTTTGCTAGGGAATTAAGATGAGATGGCCTCCGAATATCTACACTCTGAGCAGGGAAATAGCTATCTCACTTGCAGATGCCAAATTGGGATGTTGGTGATGTTTCAGGATGCCATTTGACCCTCGCTGAATCCCTGAAATTGATTTCTGAAGAAAAATTAAAAAAATGTAGGCTAATGTTTGAAGCTGCCAACATGGTAGCAACAGTGGCAACACACTGGACTGTAGTGCCTCCTTGATACGTTTCCATCCATTGTAACAGTAACAGAGTTACTGGAGGTCTGACTTTAGAATAGAATAGAATAGAATAGAATAGAATAGAATAGAATAGAATAGAATAGAATAGAATAGAATAGAATGGAATGGAATGGAATGGAATGGAATAGAATAGAATAGAATAGAATAGAATAGAATAGAATAGAATAGAATAGAATTGGAAGGGCCCTTGGAGGTCTTCTAGTCCAGCTTCCTGCTCAAGCAGGAGAACCTATACCATCTCAGATAAGTGACTGTCTAGCCGCTTCTTGAAAATCTCCAGCGATGGAGCATCCACATTTTCTGGAAGCAACTTCTGTTCCACTGATTAATTGTTCTCACTGTCAGGAAGTTTCTCCTTAATTCCAGGTTGCTTCTCTCTTTGATCAGTTTCCAACCATTGTTTCTCGTCCTGCCCTCTAGTGCTTTGGAGAATAATGTGACTCCCTCTTCTTTGTGGCAGCCCCTCAAATACTGGAAGACTGCTATCATGTCACCCCTGTGACTTGTGGACTTCAACTCCCAGAGCTGTGGGGTTTCCTGACAGTCTCTCATCCATGACTAACCAGGTGCAACCATGTTTGTCTTTCTGAGATCAGCCATGATTGGCTTAGTGCTGCCACCTGCTGGGATACAAATAAAATGGACCTCGTGCCAACCAGTATGGAGATCCTGAAGGAGACTCACTCATTGGTTTAAGCCTCAGCTGACAATATATTGTTTTCAATGGCAGGAAAGTTACCTCATGATTTTACTCTTGCTGAGGTTGTTTGATCAATGGGGGGAGAGGAATGTTAAAAGACCAGATATCTATGGAGATTCTCAGTCATCCAGGTCATGTTGTACCAAAAGTGCTTTTTCATGAGGCAACTGGATTTTCTTGTTTTT
>NW_015387713.1:251432-253493 GCF_001527695.2 Protobothrops mucrosquamatus
GGTAACTGGACTTTCTTTGTTTTTGCTTGAAGATGTTTTACTCCTCAACCAAGAAGCTTCTTCACTTCATTCGAACCCTATTTTTCTATGTTCTATCTAGGTACTGAATGGGTCCCCAGCAGGAAAAGAACAAAACAAAACATGGCATCCCAAAAGAATAAGTGTGGGGTTCTGGAAGATAACAAACATATTCCTCTAACTCAGACATGTCAAATACAAGGCCCAGGGGCCAGGTGCGACCCGTGAAGTGGTTTCATGTGGCCCGTGAAGCCATCCTGGAAACAGTGAGGGAACGGCCCCTGTTGCCTTGGCCCTGGCCCAGGTTGACCGGGAGCCAATGTACAATTTTGTGGTGGCCATCTATGCTGAAATGCATTCAGTCTTAGCTCCACAAGGCCGTCTAGAAACAGCGAGGAACCAGCCCCTGCCGCGTCGGCCCCACCCCCTGGGTGCGTGCTGGGGAAGTGTCACCCTTTGTGAGGAATGAAGCAATGGACCATGCCTTGGCGCTTGCCCCGGTCCCACCCCCTTCTGCCAGAGACCCTCAGATCTGTCCCACTCCTGCCCAGGCCCCCCCAGGCACTCTTGACGCGAACGATGTAGAGCTGGCCAAGCCCACCCAGTAGGTCACACCCACTCCATCCACGCCCACCCAGTAGGCCGCACCCACCCTGGCCACACCCACCTCGCCCCCCCCCCGAGGGCAACCACAATGCTGATGCGGCCCTCAATGAAAGTTTGACACCCCTGCTCTAACTAGCTTGCCTAATTCTTCTGCTCCCACACAGAGAGATCTTCTCCCAAGGGGCTTGTGATGATCTAATCAATTGGGTCATGAGTAAATGAAAATGCAAATGAGGAGAAAGAACAGAAATCTTGTTTTGGGGGGAAAGAAAGAAAAAAAAAGCTGCTCAGAAGATTTCTTACCCAACCCGAATGGCATTGACTTCAAGTAAACCTCTAAATGGGATGTGGCAGTCTTACAAACACAATAACAACCTTCGACAAATGAGAATAACAAACCCCTCGTAAGCCTGGGAGCTGGCCCTTTTGCGATTCTGCTGGTGTCATCTCTTTCGGTGGCTTTAATTTCCATCAGTAAGCACAAGCTGCTCGAGAATGTTGTCAAAGCCACAATGAAGTTATGTCATTGGCTATTAAAGGACTGGCCTGCAGACTGCCAAACACCCAGATTTGAATTTCATGCTCGCTACTAAACATCAACACAAATATGTCTAATTTCATAAAAAAAACACAACGGCTGGTCCCAGAGAACTTGACAGCTCGCCATGCTGTCTTTTTTTTTTTTTTCACCACCCGAAGGGGGATTTCAAAATGGAATGAGACCTCACTGCCTGCGTGTCTGTGTCGGTGTGTGTCGGGTGTGTGTCGGTGTGTGTGTCAGTGTGTGGGGGGGATGAGAAACAGCAATGTTGGAATTGCGCAGCAACAAGATTGGACTGGCGACGTGGAAGTCAATTAACAGTGATGGTTGAGACCATCTACAGAGCTCATGTTGGCTGCTCCAAGTTCATTCAGGCAGTTGAGAAGTATTTGTGTTAAATTCCCTGAGAGGGAAGTCAGTGAGAGAATACCCACATCACACCAGCTCTAATCACTGGAACATTCAGACTACAACACTCCATAGAAAAGTGTGTGAGTGTGTTCAAAGAATGAGCTTATTGATGTGGTGGTCCTATCAGAAGATGATAGAAAAATGAGATGACGGGGTTGCTTTGTTATCAATCAAACCAAAAAGCAACACAATATATATATATACTTTCGTTATTCGGGTTTTCTCCCATGTCGCCAAGACACTTCCAATTTTACGCGGGAGAAAACCCGAATAACGAAAGACCTACATATATATATATATATATATATATGTAGGTCTTTAGTTATTCGGGTTTTCTCCCGCGTAGAATTAAAAGTACCTTGGCAACGTTTCGACGAAGTCACATTCGTCATCTTCAGGCTGGTGTCTTCAGCTTCGTGCTTCTAAGAGTGGTGTGTGATCGCAGCTGTTTCTTCCTTTTAACTGCCAGTGGGGTTGGAGCTGAT
>NW_015387713.1:257170-258779 GCF_001527695.2 Protobothrops mucrosquamatus
CCCTTGAGGAGCACTCGGAGGCTCCAGTTAGTCCAGAATGCAGCCGCGTGGGCGGTGTTGGGAGGGACTCGTCGCTCCCATGTAACGCCGTTACTGCGCGAGCTGCACTGGCTGCCGGTGGCCTTCCGGGTGCGCTTCAAGGTGTTGATTATCACCTTCAAAGCGCTCCATGGCATCGGACCTGGATATCTCCGAGACCGCCTTCTGCCTCAGATTACCTCCCATCGGCCGGTACGCTCCCACAGAGTGGGTCTCCTCAGGGTGCCGTCAGCCAGACAGTGCCGGCTGGCGACCCCAAGGGGGAGGGCCTTCTCGGTGGGAGCTCCCACCCTATGGAACGAACTACCCCCAGAGATCAGGGTGATCCCGGATCTCCCTTCCTTCTGCCGCGCCCTCAAGACATGGCTATTTAAGCTAGCAGGACTGGCCTAAGGGGTAATTTTTAGTTGGGTTTTAAAATAATTTTTAAAATAACAAAGGCCAAATTAATATTTCCTTTTAATTATGTTTTTAATGGTAGTATTTTGTACTTTTGTATTTGTTTTTATTAGGCTGTTAGCCGCCCTGAGTCCGCAAGGAGAAGGACGGGGTAAAAATACAATAAATAATAAATAATAAAATAATAATAATAATAATTGTGTGAAGCTGTTCATTTTGGGGCTGGGTGGCCTAGAAACTTTACCGACAAACAAGCCTTATTGGTATTGGACAGTAGGGGTATCAGGTTTATAGGATTTTATAGTTGTGTTGGTGGTGCTTTTATTGTGAATGCAACCTTTCCATGGTATCGATTGGTTTTAGTGCTTTTGTGTAATTCTTTACTGTTGCTAGGCTTTGCTTGTTAATTTTGATTATGATCGGGCTGTGCCTAATAATGATGATGACTATGTTCTTTCACTACTTGGTGATATCTTCCCCAATGTAGAACAGTAGCCTACATATAACTCTGTCTATCTGATACTTAATCTGGACCCTCTATTGCATGCTCTGTCATATGTGTATACATGGATGGATAGATGGATGGATGGAGATAGAGACACACAGATAGATAGGTAGACAGAAAGATGGATAGATATATATATAGATCTTAGAAAGAAAGAAAGAAAGAAAGAAAGAAAGAAAGAAAGAAAGAAAGAAAGAAAGAAAGAAAAAGAGAGAGGAGAGAGGGAGGGAGGGAGGGAGGAAGGAAGGAAGGAAGGAAGGAAAAAAGATGATAAGAGAAAGACATGATAAACAGAGACAATAAATATGAGAAATATAGCTAGATGATAGATAGATAGATAGACAGACAGACAGACAGACAGACAGACAGACAGACAGACAGACAGACAGACAGACAGACAGACAGACAGACAGACAGACAGATAGATCATCTACTTCTCCTAGATGATATATAGTAGAAGTAGATGATAGAAGAGGTGATAGAAGTGAGACGACAGACACACAGACAGATGATACAGATAAAAGAGATTATGTGTAACTCATAGTTGAAAGGAGCTTGCTTGTTTTCTTGCAGACATTTCATTACCCAAAGTAAGTAAGATAATCAGTGCTATCATCAGATAGATGATAAAAATAAACAGATAGATATAAATGAGAGAGAGAGAGA
>NW_015387714.1:0-9443 GCF_001527695.2 Protobothrops mucrosquamatus
CAGGACTGGCCTAGGGGTATTTTAAATTGGTTTTAATCAAATTTTTAGTAGAAGCGGCCAAATTTGAATATTTATTTTTAATCATTTTTAAATTTTGTATTGTATTGTATCATTGTTTTAAACTGGCTGTAAGCCGCCCTGAGTCCTCCGGGAGAAGGGCGGGGTATAAATTTAATAAAATCAAAATCAAAAATCAAAACAACCAGTGCATTTTGTGTGAATGGTCATCTGTGGTCATCTGAGTATATCTGCCTTTTATGGATCTGGGAATCTAACCATCCCATACTAAAAGGTGTGTATAAACTTCTCCATTTAACCTAGGGCATGTTCACACAGTGTTTGTGCTGATTCAGAACCAAATTTGTACCATTGAACAGTATAGTCTGGTTTTGAGAGAGAAATCTTCCCCTACACCCGCTCCAATAAAGGTTTGTTTTTGTTTTTGTTTAGAAAACCAAGGAAAAGCTGCAGCCCTGAACAGTCAGTGGGAACTTGAGATTTATTCCTTGTATTCCCTATATTAATATGCTATCATGCCCCCTTTAGAGGCTTTTGTTACATGTAAAAAAGAATTACTTGGGGTGTGTGTGGATATTTACAAATCACCTACCCTAATAGTGCTTTCCCTCATAGTAACATGGATTTGGGGAGAGATGGTAGCAAATTATTTGCTTTTTCTGCTGCAGTGGGTAGGACAGGATTCTTTTTAGTCCAAGACCCATAGCCATGTAAGGGATGGGACATTGATTGAACAGTGTATATTATACTCCCCTATTGATTTGCTGAAAAAAGCACTAAATGGTCATAGTAATCGCTGCTCATTTTCAGCACTTGGAGGTTGGAAGATGTGAACATAATTGCAGGTGTCCATCAAACAACTTTGGAAAAATTGGAAGTGGAAACTGGGAAAAAGTGGGACATTAGCTTTTGTCAATGATCCTCTTACATCCATCTGCTCAGTTTAGTGTCACTTTCTTTGTTTTATCCAATTTATCCTGAAATGTTCCCTTCTAATAGATTTATACAGTTTCTCTAAGATAGAGCTTGTGTCTGTTTTACATTTGTGAAAGACAAATGTGGAACAATGATAAAAATGATAAATACTTTGATGGGTAGAGTTGAAATTACATTGTAATTTTGGTGCTGCACACAAGAAGCATTTGATTATAAGCCACAGTAGAACTGAAACTTCTGGAATGAATCTCAATTACCTTCCACAAACTAAAGAAATAAGAATTTTGAAGAGTTTTTTCTATTCTGGAACCTATTTCTTCTCCCCTCTTTCTCAGGTTAGTTTCACAAAGATGCAGAGTGTCTCTGCTCCCCCTCCCCCAACCTAACTGGATGGAATAGGACCAAGGGCTTCAGTGGGAACACTCACTCTTTTCCGGACTGGTTCCTGTGGAGGTCTTAAATAAGGTGTGCAGCTGCGTGCTGTAGATTCCAAATAGTGGAAATATGGCTGGCACATCTGCAAAAAGGTGGGCATGGCTTTGGCAAACTGTTCCTTCTGCATTCTGTCTCTGCTGAAAATAGGAGAGCACTACGTCAAGGAGAGCCATTGCCTTTGCTCCCTGCTCAGCACTATTCTGTAACACACACACACACACACACACACACACACACACACACACATGCTACACTTGGGGCATATATAGGCTGCAGTTGAGGAATATCATATCAACAAACTCCAGGCTGGGTTCAAAATGTGAAGCTTCCTCTTTTTAATTGAGGTATGGCAAAGAGCTTGGTAGAAAAATATATGGATATTGCTGCCTTCGGGCACCAGGATACCTACTGGAATCAGCAAGGTATCAGAAATGCAGTGCCTTACAGACCATCCTAATGGGAAAAACAAGACAGAAATTCTCTTTCATATCTTAATTCCTGCCTTATCTTGTTCAGTGCCTAACACTATTTAAGATATTTAGAAGAACAGAGTTTAGCATGTTCAATTCATGATTTATCCTAGTCTGAGGAAGGGGTCTAAAAATAAGAGAAAACTCTGGGGACAAAGAAAAAAGTAATGGGTGACATTGCATTTTTAAGGGTTCCCTTCTTTATTACCAAATCATGACAGATGCCCAAACAAAAAGCAGGATTAGATCTGAGTTTCAACCAGATTAACCTACAGCAGGCATAGGTTAGATACAGATGGGTTTTTTTAAAAAAAAATTGAAGACACAGGACTTTCCCCTCTGTTGAGCTAAAGTACTTTTTAATGTCCTTGACTACACCAGCAGTCATGTTGGGGGGGGGGAGGAGTGGGGAGTATCAAAACAGTTATATTAGCAGTCACAATAGTGTCACTAAAGTCCAGCCTGCCCTTTATAAAATATATGAGACAGATACATTAGATTAGAAAGAGGCAGGGCTTAGAATTATATGGTTGCAATCACCATCTTGATTTTTTTTTTGACCTACCCCCCCCCCCCGCCCCTATGGATGCCCCAAGAAATTTGCTGCCTCCATTTTCAATTTGTATCTTGCCTTTATTGCCTGGGTTCACTGTTGCTGCTTGTGACCTGATCTCCTCCAAGTTAATGGGTGACAGAAGTTTAAGCATCTTGAGGCTACTTTTTGATGGAGTAAGTGCAAAAATATTTTAACTCTAGTCCATCAAAGGAGGACTTATCCTTGTATTAGTCATAAACTGGGGATTAGACGAAAGAAACATCATGGAGAAAAGAAATGCATACTGAACAAGCTCTTCTGATCAATCATATTTACTAAAGTTAACAAGCCATGTTCAAACAATCTCAGCAATTGCTGTTTCAAAAAAAAAAAAATCCCTACACAGAGAAAAAGCATTCAGGACTTATTGCATTTCTCCTTCCTGTTTGTAAGAGGAAGAGCTGCTGGACAGATTTAAAGCATCTGTGCTCCTTCCTTTCACTCCTTTTGGATCCCTTTCCCATCACGAGGACAGCACAATTGCCAATACAGCAGCAGCTGTCTTGAAAAGAGCAACCAAAATATTGCAGTGCAATAGAGAAATATGAACTACAGTATATTCATAGGAAGATGAATATTGTGTAGCAATATGGAGATATAAAAATAGAAGATAGATATTATACAGAAGTGCAGAGTAATAGAAGTGTAGCTGTAGAACTAAGAACACTGGAATAGAAGCAACTTAATGAGGAAAATAGATATGGCAATAGTAATATAGAAGTAATTAGAGTGAAATATAAGACCTACAGTAAATAAGACAAAGATATAGAAGGAAACTGATAATCATTCAAAAGCATCTATAACACTGTCCCGCATATCAAACTTTTGGCTCCCTCTTTGACATAGACTGGCTCATTTCCATTTGTATTTTGCTTTTGCATCTGTCAGATTTTCTATTGGGTTGCTTATTATTGATTGTGAGAGGCCCACAGAAACCTTAGCATTTCATAGCCAGATTTCACTTTGTGAGATCTATTTTATTTTTTAACTGAATTCCAAGATCAACCAACCGAAACTTGAAACAAAATGCACACTTTTATACAGTACTTTTTTGGTTTAAAAAAAAAAAAAAAAAAAAGGTGCCGGAACTCACACACATCATACAACCCGCCTTGCCTACCCTACAAGGTTCCATCCAAAAAAGGTGCCGGAACTCCGTTCTGAGCGTTCTATGACAAAAAAAAGGCCCTGCTTTTACAATAGAAAGATTCAAGCCCAGAAGTCTGAACTGAAATCCTTCCCATCTCAAAACGGTTCTATTAATCTTTTATTTTTGATGGAGGAATAAAAAGCCATTTAACTTTTGTTGTTTAACATTTGGGTGTCAGAAATTTTTGATCATTTATTTAATTTTCCTCCTATACATATCTGCAAGACTCGTTGAAATTGAGCTCAACTCCTAATGGTCATGTTCATACAGTTTGCTTTGGTAATAAAGTCAAAGTACTTTTGCATTCATGTCGATTTTAACTTCCCAGTTGCTAGAATTCTAGAGCTGTGGAATTTCCTGGTGGCTTCTATCTAGGTATTATTCAAGTCCAATCCCATTAAGAATTATGAAATCAGCTAAGGTTGGCTGGTGCTGACATGCGCTGGGCACTGCTTTCTTAGATATTATACTATTCTTGGCTATATTAAAACAATTAAAATCAAGTTTCAGCATTGTGCTGTCAAAAGGTTGCCAATATTTCTATATCTTAACCCACCTGTACAGAAGGTAAGTCTGGAAGTCTTCTGCTTTCTTCAGCAAATATTTCAATTTTTCAGTTATTGGAGCAAGCAACTTTTCTAAAGTGATGTTCATTTCTGATGGAGCCTCAGTCTGTGGTTGAGCATTGCTCAGCCAGTGAGATTCTGCAATTGGAGGAGATATAAGACACAGTCCTGGACTATGAGGACTGAGACTTGGGGTGCCTTCAGGGCTAGATATTGGAATATCCAGAGAGCCATCTGCGAGACAACTGTACCCTTGCTTACTGGCCATCTTCCATGACCAGCTTCAGGCAATCTGCCAAGAAAAAGATAGGGAACTAAACATCTAGATAGCTTAAGTATCTCCAGAATGCTACCAAATAAAAATGGAAATCTCAAAATGACAGCTTTACCCTCCCATGCCACTTGTTACTGAAGTATATTGATTAGTATTAAGATCATGAGTTTGAGGTTCACTGAATGACTATTGACACCTGTGATTCAATGTAATCTCTCACACAATGTGTGAAAAAAATTGGGAGAGTCCTGACACAGCAAATTCCTTAAAGAGTGCGTGGATAAAATGTTTTAAAGTAAGTGATGTTATCATCACTTAGTAAGTTATTATGCAAGTTTTTCAAAATATATGTGTACACCAGATGAACAGTGTGGTGGTCTAGAGGTGAAGATTCTCATCTTCCACTTGGAAGATTGAGAGTTTAATCCTAGGTAGTGACAGATGTTTCTCTATCATGGCACAAAGAGAAAATATCTGCTGTGAACTCCGCATAGGTGTCAGGAACGGCATCCAGCCAGTAAACGCTCAGCTCCATTCAATTGTCCTGACTCCGCCCCAAATCAAGAAATTACAGGGTCGTAAAAAGGGAAAAATGTGTACACCAGCCAACTGAAGAAGAAAAAAGGGCATTGGAAGAATATCTGAAGGACAGTGAAGAAGATGCATTACAGCTAATATACCATGAAGGCTTACTGGGTACTGGAGAGATCAAACTGACCTACAAGAAAGACCCACCAAATGAAGACTAGAAAAAAAGACATGCCAAGGCAAAATATTACATGACCAATACATTAAAAAAAAATAGGCAAGGTAGATAACAACAAGATCTAGCAATGGCTAAGAGCAGGAAAGTTGAAGAAGGTGACAGAGGAGCTAATTCTGCCTGCAATAGGCCAAGCCTTAAGAACACATGAATACAAAACCAGAATTGAGAAACAGCAATAGACAGCAAGAAGATGAAGAAACAATGGATCAGCTAGTTAGCTGCTACAAGACGATTGCACAGACTGATTATAAAACAGCATGGCAAAGTAGCAACAATGGTGCATTAGAATAACTACAAGAAATACCATTTGCCTGTAAGCAAGAACTGGTGGGGCCAAAGTAATAGAAAAGGAAGAAGCTAAAATGCTCCCGGACTTCAGAATTCAAATAGACAAGCATCTGTCATATAACACCCCAGACTTAACTTTCAGTAAGAAAGACAAAAAAAGTCTGTTAGAGTGGACATTGCAGTATCTGGAGACAGCAGAATAAAAGTGAAAGAAGTAGAGAAAATCATAAAATGTAAAGACCTGAAAACAGATGTAGAATAACTGGCAAAAGAAACACAGATAGTACCAAGAGTAATAGGTGCCCTAGGTACAATCCCAAAATATCTGCCACTTGAATACAATCAGCATTGACAAAATCACCATCAATCAATTGCAAAAGGCAGCTTTACTTGGAACAGCTTACATCCTGATGATAACCTTTAACACCATCAAGGGAAAACCCCTGCCTATTCTAGGTTCTAGTTCTTGGGAAGTACTCAAAATAGGTGGATAAAAATGCCAAAACATCTCATGCCAAAATTAAACATAAAACATGTTTAAACATCTGGTTGAGTCTGTGACCAAACAACAATAACAACTCAAACTAATTACAATCATAATTAACTCTAGCAGGATTCGCAAAGTGGATTATAATACACATGAAATTAAACTGTGATACATATGTGGTTTTGGGCTACTGTAGAGCATCCAAAAAGTGAGGCACTCCAGTATTTCACAAATCACACACCCACAGCTAAGACAATATGAACATGGTACTGGAAGATAAGAAGACAACAAGCTTATGGGGAAAAGTGGATGGCAAACTGAAGTACAAGTAGTCTTTGATTTACAACAGTTCGTTTAGTGACCTTTTGAAGTTATAAAGTGACTTATGACTATTTTTCACACAACCATTGCAGCAGTCATGTAATCAAAGTTCAAATGCTTGGCAACTGGTTCATATGACAGTTGCAATGTCCCAGGGTCATGTGATCACCTTCTGGCAAGCAAAGCTAATGGGGAAGCCAGATTCACTTAACAACCGTGTTATTAACTTGACAACTGCAGGGATTCACCCGTGGCAAGAAAGATCATAAAAAGGGCCAAAACACACTTTAAAAACGTCTCACTTAGCAACAGAAATTTTGGGCTCAATTGTAGTCGTACGTCGAGGGCTACCTGTAACACTGATGCTTATTATGTGACTGAATTAAAGTTCCTAATAAGCCTTGAGATAAAAGTAAAGTTTGATTTGGCAAAGATATGTATAATAGTGTTTTATTTTTAAAGTTTACTTAAATTTTGCTCTTTCAGGAAATTATAATTCAATATCTTCAAGTTAGTACACACAGACAGGAACACATGGAGAAAAAAAAATAGCCCTGGGTAACAGGTTCAGCAAGATATGTACCATTTGGAAACCAAACTTTGAAAAATACCGACTTCCCCACAGTGAAGCAAATTTACTATGTTGCACCGGTGATCAATTTTCTTCCTTGTATTGTTTTGTTTGCTCATATTTGGAAACAGTAAAGATATCGCTCCGATGGGAACCATAGATAACAAGGTAAAATCTTCAACATAATGCAGAGGATCCAGTCTGTGGAACAAGGGAGATGTCACTGTGAAGAGGAAACCTTTGGGGGGAAACAGAGACCCACCTAGGTTTGACGGAAGAGCAATCCACAGACTGTTAACAGTTGGAACACTGATGCTCAGCCTCGGCAGAGTTAGACTTTTCTAGAAGTCAGTGACTGTTAAGGTTTAAAGAGTGAACCATAACGGTTCCTTCCCAGCCAGTAGATTTTGCCTTGACCAGCAGGAAAGGTTTCTACCTCCTCTCTTCCAAATACTTAGGAGCTAATGCCCAAACAGAGATTCAGATAGCCTTTCAACATTTGCTATGCCTGATTTGTGTGATGTGTGTCAGAGTTTTTGTACATGCATTGCAAACCTATTTCTTTGGTCCACTGGCCCTTTAAATCGATAATTCCAATCGTATTCCAATTATTTTCCTTCTTAAGTAACAGAGATGAAGTAACAGACTGAGAAAAATCATTTGTCAAGATCTTCCACAAAATCTGAGAAATAAAGATGGACTTTGTCTTACTCAGTAAATTCTCAAGGCATAATCTTACATGAGTATAAAGCAGTGAAGTGCTTTATACTACTGTTGAATTTGTTTTTTTGATATGGACCAAAAACGGCAACAAAACATTTTAGAAGAAAAACATTAAAACATGCCAGGGGAGGAATGGGAGGGGGCAGTTGAAAGTGTCATCGCTCATTCATGCTCTATGAATGATGGTTGCTAAGGCATCACTGATCCATGGTGAGCGGGTCATATAGAAAAACGCACATTAGTGTTTGGAACAAAGTCTATCAGTGAACAAAGCATTTAGCATGCATAGAACTTCAAATAAGGTTCTTGGGCTCTTTGATGCCACGTGATCACATTTATCAACAATAGAATATTAATAGTCTTACCTACTTCCACACTATAATTATGTATACTTTCTTTCTCATGGTAGCATGAAGTAGTTGGTAACTGGCAGTAGTTATTGTGGGCCTTTCCCCTTGCCTATTGGCCCTCTGCTTACAACCACAAACACCACCAGAATTTCGGTTGCTAAGTAAAGCAGTTAAGTGAATCCTACTCAATTATGTGGCCTTTTTTTGCCACGGTTGTTAAATAAATCCCTGCAATTATGTGAAGCATGTGGTTGTTGTTAAGCAAATCTGGCTTACCTCATTGACTTTGTTTGTTGGAAGCCAGCTGGGAGGTCAGGAGGCAATCACATGAACCCCAGGATGCTGCAGCCACCGTAAACACATGCCGATTGCAAAGTGTTCAAATTTTGATTATGTGACTGTGGAGATGCCACAATAGTCATAAATGCCAGAACTGGTTGTAAGTCACTTTTTGCAGTGCCATTGTAACTTTGGTCACTAAGCAAATGGTCGTAAGTTGAGGACTACCTGTACTCAGCTACTGCATCTATTTGAGCATCAAGCCAAGCAACAATGAGTCGGCATGTCATAGCAAAATGTATGTCCTTCTATACCAGCGGTAGGCAACCTTGCCTCTTTTATGACTCGTGGACTTCAATTCCCAGAATTCCTGAGCCAGCATGGCTATCTATACCATCTATTAATTTTGTGAGGAAACATGGTACAGGTGGTCCTCGACTTACGATCATTCATTTAATGATCCTTCAAAGTTACAACTGAAAAACGTATGACCGCTGCAGCATGCCTGTGGTCATGTGATTAAAATCTGGATGCTTGGCAACTGACATGTATGATGCTTGCAGTGTCCCAGGTTCATATGATCACCTTTTGACAACCTTCTGACAAGCAAATAGAGAAGCTAGATTCACTTAATAACCGTGTTACAAACTTAACAATTGCAGTGATTCCCTTAACAACTGCGGCAAGAAAGATCATAAAAAGGGATAACAACTATCTTGCTTAGGAACAGAAATTGTGGGCTTAAGTGTGGTCGTAATTCGAGGACCACCTGTAAAAGCAGGAGGTTAATTTAATATACATCCTGTTCTGTTTTGAGGGGGGGAAAGAAAAAAGCCACTTCTCGTTATTCTTCATAGAAGAATGTAAAAGTTTTACCCGGGAACTGAGTTTCAAAATATCTCTTTTGTACTATGTTGCTGTTGAGTCACCCATAGTGCAGATTTTTCTAATGATGGAGATAAGATGAACACGTGAATCTGTCTCCAAGTTCAACCTTATCTTCAAAAGTAATACATCTGGACCCAGATGTATTAGCTAACTATCGTCCGGTCTCCAACCTTCGCTTTGTGGCGAAGGTTGTTGAGAGTGTGGTTGCGCAGCAGTTCCCCCGACACCTGGAGGAAACAGTCTATCTAGACCCGCTCCAGTCGGGCTTCAGACCGGGATACAGCACGGAAACGGCATTGGTCACATTGGTGAATGATCTCTGGAGG
>NW_015387714.1:10051-18595 GCF_001527695.2 Protobothrops mucrosquamatus
CAGGCAGGACTGGCCTAGGGACATTTTAAATTGGTTTTTAATTAATTTTTAAAATAAGAATAGGCCTATTGGATATATCTTTTAATTGATTTTAAATTTTGTAGATTTGTATCGATTGTTCTGTTTTAATTGGCTGTAAGCCGCCCTGAGTCCACTAGGAGAAGGGCGGGATATAAATGCAATAAACTTGAAACTTGAACTTGAAACTTTACATAATGAGCTTTTTATAATCTGTCATGCAGTTGATGAAAATATATACAGTTCTTCAATGCAAATAGATTTAAGATTCTGTCATGCAGTTGATGAAAATATATACAGTTCTTCAATGCAAATAGTAAACAAGATAATCTGAATAATCTGAAAGAATTTTAGAAAGGATTTACTGCCACCTAAGTGGGCATAACACTGATTTCTTTTTCCAAAGACTACCCATTTTAGACGTTATTGAAAGCTTTATGACCTGAGGAATTCTTTGAAGAATTAAAAAAATAAAAGCAGCCAGCAACTTAGCTATCCTTTTATACTGTGAGGAAATTTCCATGGAATATATGCTTTCTCTCTTGTCTTTCCAGATGCTTCTTTAGGGTGTGTGATGTGCCAGTATTTTCTAGCAAAAACATGAATGTGAACATTTCTAATGAGTCTTGAACTCCTTTTTTATTTTTAAGGAATTCTAAAGTACTCCAGATTCCCACATGTGAATATTTTATTATGAGCACAAACTGAAATTGAAACTGAATGAGGCAGGGGGATATAATATACAGATAATAGAAGCATCTCCTCATGAGTTAGGTACTCTATGACCTGCTTATTTGTTCTCTAACTTTATATTCTCTAAACTAATTCTAAATGAACATACTTAAGATAAAGTCAAAATGTTAATTGATTTCTCATTAATTAGAAATTTCTAATCTTGAATCTATTAATGTCCTTAGATTCTACAACTGCACGTGCCAGTGTTTAAAAGTTAAGAACGTACCCTATCGGATAATGCTAATTAATGTTACGTGAGAAAATTTTCACTCATTCTAAAATATAAACCTCAATTGGATTAAGTTTTGGAACTTTTTTGGTATCAATTGGAAATAAAAAGGATGTTACAAAGTACGTGCATTGTACATATTCACTTTTCTTCCTTAATCATGCTTTCTTCTTTTCATCAACCAATGGTGAGTGGGGAATTGTTGCTAACATGAATAAACATCTGATCTATATAGTCTAGTGCAAAACACCCAGAAACCTATCACTAAATATCTATTTATTTTCTTGCCATCTCTATTGTAACATCAAAGTTGCTGTTAGAGGCTTCTTAAATGATTTTTAACAGGCCTGGGTAGGGAGGCTCTCCATTTGGTCACGCATGCTCTGGTCTCCTGTCTGGAGTACTGCAATGCCCTTTATACATGGGGCTGCCCTTGAAAAGTATCTAGAAACTTCAGCTGGTACAAAATGTGTCCACATAACCAATCTTGGGCACCCAAAGAACTGCACGTGTAACACCTCTGCTATGCAAGCTGTATTGGGTGCCAATCTGCTTTGGGGTCCAATTCAAGGTGTTGGTTATGACCTTTAAAATCCTACATGGCGTGGGGCCAGGCTAGCTACAAAACTGTCTTCACCCCATCACATCAGTGCATCCTATCCACTCAGGGAGGGAAAGTATGTTGCAGACCCCATAAGTTAAATAATTCTGATTATCAGAGTCTAGGAAGAGACCCTTCTCTGCTGTTGTCCCTGCTGCTTGAAACATTCTCTCCCTAAAGGGGAGGCAGGCTTCCAGTCTCCTGGCCTTTCAAAAATATGTAAAAACCTGGCTCTGTCATCTCACTCGGGGCTCACAGAGAAGCAGCTATGGGGCTAGTTATTGCCAGGAGAAGCCTCCTCTGCTTTTTAATTAACTTTTAATCTCAACTTTATCTTTGCCACTATTTTTTTATTTAGTTATGTTTTTAACATTTTATTTGTACCCTCCCGCTGAGTTTCTCTGTGAAGGAGATGGGCGGTTCCTAAATGTGATAAACCTCAAAGAATGAGGAAAGGAAGGAGGTGGGATGTGTGGGGTGGTTGAAAGAGAGGAGAGAGGTGTAGGTAGGAGGATAGGAGGGGAGGAGGGAAGTAGGTAGGAAGGGTGAAAGAGAGGGTGGATGCAGGGGGGGGCTGCAGAGCTGCTCTGAAATTTTTATGTCTGTATTTAATATGATTTTTTCATTAATGTATACCATATTTGTATTAAGACTTTGGGGGGGGGTTAGTTGAAAAATTAATAAAAAGTTTTCATAAAAAAAAATAAAAAATAAACATTCATTATATTTCTCTTAGCATTGAGCTTTGCAGATTAGGCGATATTTAAATGGGGGAAAAAAATTTCCTAACCTCTTCCCATTTTCCTAACACCAGAAAACCTAGGACTGAAAGCGAACGCTGGACTTTTGTCTCGGTTGCATCTTTTGGGAGGTTCCACGATGTGATGCCGCAGCTGCCCAATTCCTGACGTTGTCAATATTCCTGAAGCAGATTCCATTATAATTTATATACAGCTGCACTTATCCCAAAGGTGCTTTTTCACAAGGCAGCTGGACTTTCTTGTTTTTCTTTGAAGACGTTCCGCTTCTCATCCAAGAAGCTTCTTCAGTTAGAGCTGAAGAAGCTTCTTGGATGAGAAGCGAAACGTCTTCAAAGAAAAACAAGAAAGTAGGGTTGCCAGGTGTCCACTATTTGAGTGGACAGTCCACTTTTTTCACATTATGTTCACTATTTTTTTTCACAAAATAGTGGACATTTTTTTTATTCAAAAGCTTTATGATGAAATGGTACGTAATCTAAAGCTGTACAGTCTACTTTTTTTACTACTTAACCCCCCCCCCCCGCTTGTCCGCAACCTGGCAACCCTACAAGAAAGTCCAGCTGCCTTGTGAAAAAGCACCTTTGGGATAACTATGACCTGGATGACTGAGAATCTCCATAGACATTCAGCTGCAGCCGTCTCAGCTCCGGGTCCGCTTCTAGCAGTCACAGCTTCGAAATTAACTTGAGGAAAGTCCTTTACAGGCAAAAGCGTAACTAAGTCGTATGCCAGACGAGTAGGGGCAGGCGAAACAATTACCCGCCTGAGCGGAAACGAAACCCGCCTGGCCACCCGGCACAGCAGAGCGGAGGGCCGGGGAGGGGGGCGCGTTACCTTTGCAGGAGGGGAAGGTCCGCAATGCTGTAGGGTCAAGAGGTGGCGGTCAGCTGCAACTGTTTGTTGCAGCGGCTGAGCTGTAAAAAGGCGGAACAGATAGCGCGCCTTGGACGGGCCGCTTCTGCGGGCACCTCCATAGAGTTTAGAAGCACGTGCGTTCCCACGAAGGTCTGGCTGGCGGCGACTCCTCCTCCTCCTCCTCGTCGAATTCCACAGCCCGGAAGATGGTGAGGCCGCAGCAGCAGCAGCAGCATCTCTCTTGGACTCCCGCCAGTAAATTTCCGGGAGGCACAACGTTCCCAGAAGGGCCAGGCGAGGTTGAGAATCGAAACAATATATATGTTGTTTGCAATATATGATTCCCTTCTCCTCCTGACCGCTTTCGATATGATCTGCGCAGAGATACTTTTCAGTTCTCTTGCAACCAGCCCTCCCGAGCCGCTGGAATATCTTAACGGCAAAAATAATTGCTTTTTGCATTGCTGCTTATTTATTCTTTTCCCCGTGTCTGGACCTTACCCGTTGTCAGATATGTACATACTCAGACCTCAAAAGATCAACTTGGTTTCAGGAGTGGGACTCAGAAAACGCACTGCCTGACTTTGGGCTTGTCGTTTTGTTTCAGCCCTGGCCAACCCAGGATTGCTTGTGGAAAGAAAATAGAGGTCTCTTTATGACCTCGTGAGCCCCTGGACAGGTGGGATACGAATCTAAGAAGTGGTTGTTGGGCTGAATGATTTCCCTTCCGGTCTTACTAATGGCCAGATTTGTATTCTCAAGACATATATAAAAAGGGCCAGCAAAAGTAGAGGAGGATCCTCCCTAGAAGCAGATTGCAAGCAAAACCAAATAGGGTAGATTCAGTGGTGGGATTCAGCCAGTTCACACCACTTTGGCAGAACCGGTAGCTAATTTTTTGTTGCCCATACCCAGAATGGACTTCCGGAAGCAGCATCCACATGGAGAACCGGTCATTCACATATTTTAATCCCACCACTGGGTAGATTGCTAAAAAATCCAATCCTGAGCATCTCTACTCAGTCTGGTTTACATTCAAGACAATGCATACTGAATTGCAGCATAAAGATTAAGCCACACCACAGTCTCTTGGTTGGGTGTCATTTCATAATAGGTAAGCAGATAAAAAGCTTACCTACATAGATGTTTTAATAGCTTTTCCTAATGGCTCAATATAGATAGTATTTTTCTCACACACATTACTATCCCATGCAACAAAAACTCATAATTGGTGTTGTGCAGTTGTTACTGATAGTGGCCACATCATACTGTCATACAATATATGTATCACAAGAAAGGGGATTAATAAATTAAAGGTCCTTACTATGCAGAAATACTAATTTATTATTTCAAACTTAGGTATCAACCTCTACAGGCAGTCCTCAATGTACAACCACAGTCAAGACCATAATTTCTAAGCAAGATGGGTGTTAAATGAACCTGCTTCCCCCATTGCTCATTGGAAGCCAGCTGGGAAGATTGCAAATGTGGATCACATGACCCCAGGATACTGCAACCATCCAAACACATGCCAGTTGCCCAGCGCCTGAATTTTGATCACGTGACCATGACCATGGGCGTGCTGTGAAAGTCATAAATGCAAGAACTGGTTGTAAGTCACTTTTTTCAGTGCCATTGTAACTTTGATCACCAAACAGTTGTAAACTGAGTTACCTGTGTACTGATTCAGCATTTATTTCAATTACCCTCTATAAGTAGCCCTCATTTAGTGACTGCTTTGTTTAGTGACTGTTTGCAGTTATGATGAAAAAATAACTTAACAACCAATCCTTGCAGGGTCTATAAAGCAAAGGAAAAGTTGAAGTAAGGTCATAAGTACAGTTTCACTTAGCAACAGCTTCGCTTAACAACCAAATTGCCAGTCCCAGTTGTGGTAGTTAAACAAAGGCTACTTGTACTTAAGTTGTAAAGAATACAGAATATTAGGTGGAAGAAGAAATGAATATGAAACTAATATGAAAACTTTTACAAGAGCAACTTTGGTTATCCCTCCAAAGTAGTAAGAGGTGGTGTTTCAGATGAAGGTCTGTACTAGTTTCCTAATACAGGGATATGCTTTATTGAACTGTTTAGTTGAAGCAGTCACCTTATCTTTGGTTCAGAACCACCTCTTTCCTCTCTCTGTGTGTATGAAAGAGAAATTTCCCTAGTTTCCAAAGACAAATTAACTCAGCGGTTCTCAACCTATGGGTCGCGACCCCATTTGGGGTCGATCGACCATTTCACGGGGGTCGCCAAGCAAGGCTGTCCGCCATTTTTTCCCCTTTTCCGGCGGGTGCCTTACCTCCCTTGAGCTGGGCCAGCTGGTTGTCGGCCTGCTCCGTCTCTGCCGCTTGCCAGCTACGCCTCGGCCGGTGCAGGGGGCGGAACCACGCATGCGCGGCGCTCCCGGGCAGGGAAAGTCCTCGACTTACGACCGGTTGGGTAGTCCTCGACTTACAACCGGTTTAGTCCTCGACTTACGACCGGGTTAGTCCTCGACTTACGATCGGTTGGGGGTCGCGGCATTAAAAAGGTTGAGAACCACTGAATTAACTGGTGCTGCCAAAGTGAATCCAACCAAGCAGTGATAGGGAATGTATGTTCTTTGTGCAGATTCCCCATAAATCTAATGGCATTATGGAAACTTATCTTTATCAGTGTAGTAACGAAGCTACAAAATCTAGTGGGAAAAGGCAAACTTGCCACAATTTATGATTTAGTTCCACTGGCTTCAATGTTGCAAAAACAAATGTTATATAAAAGACAATCCAGACTAATATGGAGCAATTTCACAGTAATCAGATCTCTGTCTAGAATCATACGGTCACCTTTTCGTAGTCACTGTTCATCTAGTACAAGGATATGCATGATAAACAAGGTGTTTATTTTGTAACAAGGCAATAAAGGAGAATGAGCACCTAATTCAACAACTTTCCTGGAAAACTATTTGCACTTTATTGTAATGCACACATTTACTCTCTAGTCTAGTCTTAAGACTTAGGAATTTGGTCTTAGTACTCTGCATCCAACAGATTACATTCTTTCTTATGGAAACTTATGTTAATTTCCCCTCTGCTATCAAACTTTACTTAAAACACCACTGTAAAACTAAGACTATGGGTCTAGGCTGGGAATCTAATCTGAAGGAAAGCTAGAATACCTTTCACATGCCCTACCCCTTGAATGATGAATTGCACTGTTCAGCTAATGGATTTTTTTTGCCAATATCTTCCAATATTTTGCTAAGCTCAATACATTTGTATTGAAATGTATATAGTTTAAAACTCAGGCTTTATAACACAGTGTGGTTCTGGTCAGGCAACAGAGGTAGTAACATTAGTAAAGGAAACTTAATAAATATGACAGTTTTAGCATGATGGTGTCTCTTAGCACAAATTCACATAGCTACTAAGATTAGACATGCCTTGGAAAAGATCTAAAAGGCAGAAGAAGAGGCACACAGGTAGTTAAAACCCTATCTACTAATAAAGGCTATTCTTCAGAACTCATGTTGCAATCCTGAAATTTCTTGTGATCTGGATTGCCCCAGGACTGCCTCCATAATAGAGAACTGAAACCTGAAGTTGATTTTAAAGCAGGCTGCAATTAACAATAATGAATGCATCCATCTTTCTGGTAATTAAAAAAAAAGCAACTGTGGTCTGCCATATTCGAGCTTCAAAAAAAAAGAACAGATGACTGTTAGAATCAAGTTTTTCCCATCTTTTTGCTGTTATCTAGTGGTTGTCCAGATGTGTGTATTGGTAATGTAATGCAGAGGTACAGAAGGAGCAAACAAAAATTAAAACCTCAAACTCCTTAAATAAATCACATAAGTGCTTGAGTTCCTTTCTAAGCCTCATTTTTAATCCTTCCCAAAAGAGTGACTGTGCCTTTTCCTTGTCATGCAAAACACAGTAACAAATCCATGCTCCTACTCTTCTGAAACAGCAATTTATATCTAGAAGGAACCTTTGTTGTTTTCTTTAAATGAAAATTACTGCCTGTTCCAATCCTTCAATTTCCTCATTCAGGTCTACACGAGACTTGAAAAGTCTTCTTTGAGAAAAAAATAAAATAAAAATTACTGTATGTCCTGTTTTATTTAACAAATCAAACTTGTATTTCTTAAAAATGGCAGGTTTGTTCTAATCTCTTGACCAAGTGTATTTTAAAGGGACGAACTTTGGCAATCCTGCACAAAGTGATGGCAATGACCTCTAAAAATATTCTTACCCAGCCATAACTTATAGTACTAAGCACAGCTAAAAAAATTTTTTTTAAAAAAGATAATTTACTGCACTTGAGATATTGCCATTTTTGTTTATGCTCCTTATATATCTGCATTTAAAAATTTCAGACCATCTGTAAGGAAGTCATATTAATAAAAAGCAGAATATCTCCTAATGAGGGCTGAAGAAAGGCAATCAATCATTCTGTAGGACAAGTGTTCCTGATACAGAAGGAACCTAATGAAGTTATTTTAAAGTAGATCAAGTTTTTAAAGCTCATATTTTAAGAAGTGCTCTATTACGAGTATGGAAGAAATATTATCATAGATTAAATTACAAAATTCCCATTTGGGCGATTCCAGGACAGGTGATAGAGGGGGTATCTAGAGGAGTTAATTTGGATAATATTACTTATAGGGAATTACTTAGTCTGGTAGGAAAGGAGTGGCAAATTAAACCCTTAGCAGATTTGAAACAAGAAAATATTGTATATTCTTGGTTTTATTATAACCAATTGCTAATGAGGTGGAATTTAGACCAAAAGGTCGGTATTACTTTGGAGGATGTGAACTTGATTAAACAGATTAAAGACTCATTGGGAGTTCACATAAAGAGAATTTATAATGTTTTGATTGAGTTGGATTCTGAAACGGAGTTAGTTAAAGATTGTATGATAAAGTGGGCACAGAATATTCAAGAAGTGATTCCATTGGATACATGGGAGACAATTTGGGTAAGAAATGTAAAATTTACTCAAGCACAAAATTTAAGAGAAAATTTTTATAAGATGTTTTATAGATGGCATTTGGATCCTCAAAAACTGTCACGCATGTATCCTAACTTACAGCCCAAATGTTGGAGATGTGGAAGTTTAGATGTAACCTACTTCCATATTTGGTGGACGTGTAGGAATATAAAGGCATTTTGGATTAAGATTTGGTGGAATATTCAAAATATCTTTAAGAAGAAGATAAAGTTTACACCGCAGTTATTTTTGTTAGGTATTATGGGAAATTTGGATGCCAAAGAAATGAATTTGATGTTGAATCTTATAACAGCTGCAAGATTATTGGTAGCTCAATATTGGAAGACGGATGGTTTGCCCACTGT
>NW_015387714.1:18609-78936 GCF_001527695.2 Protobothrops mucrosquamatus
TTTTGGATTAAGATTTGGTGGAATATTCAAAATATCTTTAAGAAGAAGATAAAGTTTACACCGCAGTTATTTTTGTTAGGTATTATGGGAAATTTGGATGCCAAAGAAATGAATTTGATGTTGAATCTTATAACAGCTGCAAGATTATTGGTAGCTCAATATTGGAAGACGGATGGTTTGCCCACTGTAGAAGAATGGTTGATTAAAGTGTCAAATTTAGCGGAAATGGCTAAGATTTCTGCTTATTTGAAGGATCAGTCATATGAAAGTTATATTTCGGTATGGAGAAGATGGATAGATTATATTCAAAAAAAATATGGGACTGAAAAGTTCCATTTGGCTTTTGGGTAAAATTTTAAAATATTCTTATTGTTATTATTTTATTAAGTGCTTGCATAATAGCTTGTATGATTTTATTATAATTTCAACTAGTAGTGTTGTTTACTAGTTTGTTTGTTTTTTCTTCTTTTAACAATGTATTTAATTTTAATTTTAACTTATTTAAATTTATTTTTAAAATGAGTTAAAGTGTGTTATAGATTTGGTTATATAATTAGTTGGTTTAATGTTATTTAGATTATGATTATGATTTGTAACCCTGTGAACAGCTCTGGGAAGTGGGGGGGAGGGGGGTTTAGGGGTGGGGGGGATTTTTATTGTAAACTTTATAAAACTTTTAATAAAAAAAAGTTATTTTAATGTGGACAATTATAATAGTAGATGTTGCATTCTGAACAGGATTATGCTTTCATTAAATACACTGCAAAGATCTTCTCCTTTCTCACTGCCTCTTTCTTCATGAATATTTTATTTGCCAGAGCAATAACTCAAAACTCTATCTAGCCCTGTACAATTTATCTTCTTGTTGGCAGAGCAGGGCAAGCACAAGTACATTGTCACTAGTGAAAGTTAGGAATAGAGGCAGAATTGTTAATAAAGCTACCAAATTAGCAAGAAGTGTCTGGGCAATGGCTGACTTCTATTAAATCATAAGCCAATCCCACGAACTTTGCACAACACACTGAACCATAAATTAGCCAGCTACATTTTAGTCTACAGAGTTATACAAACCCATTCTCTGTCTTATTTGTGCATTTCATGTTCTGATGTCCTTGATGTTCACCTATAACTTTCCTCTGTTTTCTATCTCTTCATCTCCCTTTCTTCTCTTTAACTACAGATCTACTACAGAAAAATAAACTAAAATAGCAAGACTTTTTTTTTTTATTATAGAGGTCTAAGTTATCTGTCTGAAAGCATCCAGAGTCTCAACCACTTTTTCTCCTGAGGTCTGATATACTCTCTTGGCATAATAGTGTGCAGATCTCCAAGAGAACTGGGATACAAAATGGAAACTAAACAATTTGATCGTTATTTCCAAATGATGGATTTGAGTTCATGTTGCTCTGAAATCCACAATGATTTTGCTCTATAATCAAGTATATCCCCTCACTGAATCAAGTATTTTGTCCTGAGAAATTCTCCTCCAGTTTATTAAATAAGCCTCTGTATGTATGATTTGTTGGCCATTTAACTGAAAACTAGCTGTGATGAAGGTGCAAGTATATAGTTCTTACACTATTCAAGTGTGATGTAACTTTCATTAAATTACTATAATTTGGTGACCAGAATCACACGAGCAATAATTTTTCATTTGGTGCCACTATTTTCTTGATTGTTTCTTGCAATTATTTTAATGCCATTATTTCCCAACCAGATCTAGATCTTCACTAATGCCCAAACAAATTTGTTCAGAGTATGGGACCTGGGACCTTAAGAAGCTTTCTGCCCCAGCTACCGCTATGGGATGGGTACAAAGCCTGTGAATTCCCAGGAAGGGTAAGATAATAATTTACACACATTCACTAGCAGTACGTATGTCTATCTTATGAATATGAAGATAATTCTTGAGGGGAAAAAAACCGTGAGCTTTTTGCAAATGGTTGTAAAGAAAGCCCAGAATTACAGAGTTGGTTCAAAATCGACCCAAGAGAGTTTGTGCACTGATAGAAAGCTGTGATGCAGAATGAGATTCAGTTTTCCCTTCTGGGTTAGAATTTCAAGCAGTGAATTTCAGCAACAGTATCAGAAAGGCAACCCCCTTTTTTTTCACAATATGCTTTTAAAAAAATCCTTCAGTGTGTTAGGGCAGAGAATGGCCCTTTGACTTCAGCATCTCCAGTATTGGTGGATTCCTAATAATAGTTTTGCCTGTTCCAGCAGAAAGTTTGGGAATCATCGTAGGCAACAATTTCATGAAGATGCAGGTGGACAAAGTTATGTTTGGCTTTCAAACTTACTTTCTCCTTTTCTTTCTCTTTCCTCCCCTCCCTTTGAGCCAGCAGGTGCCCAACTTTCTGCATGAATTATATACTGTTGTCTGGGACAATGCAGAAATATTACTGGAATTTGCCCTTCTAATCCCAGAGCAGGCATACATTGGCGAAACGCTACTCATTCCACATTTTGCTAGCAATGTGACTGGGTTTTTCTGGATTTTGCTTCTGGGGCTAGCAGGCAGTCCTAGGAAGTGTCTTGAGTCAGTGGAGGAACAGAATTCTGCCTCACGGAGCTGGCAGTGTTGAGGAAATCTCCTTGCCGTCACTTCCAGAGCTAGCAGACGCTGGAGACATAATCAAAATCTTTGAAGGCATCCTGTTCCTTTTGAGTGAGGGGCCGTGATTCACGGGGTGGTGTCAGCACAGCTGCTTCAGCTGTAAACTCCTCATCGAAGTTGCTGATGTCTTCACGGCCCTTAATCACTGGCACAAAGGGTGGTTTGACCTTACGAGCCAGCAAAGCTTCCCATTCAATGCTCTGTGTACAGGGGGGAAAAAGTAAGAACCCTTGACTTCTTTGAGATGATTGTTAATATTAAATTAGAAAAGGAAATTATATAAATAAATAACACACTGAATAACTGAAAGCAAGAAAAGTATACAAAATAAGCTACAAGATGCTGGAAACATATGGAGCCTACAGCAATAATTAACAATAAAAAACCATCTGTGTCAGAGCAAGCAGCTTTCTTTTTTCAAAATCCTTATTTGGTGGCCATTTCTACTGTACTTCATTTGAGCTATAGATTTTAGATGCAGAAATAGTGCAGGAAATCTCCCACTTCAGAAAAAGAGAAACTGTCCACAGACAGTAAAAGTCTTTTGGGTGCAACAAGACTGCTTTTTTTTAATAGCATAAATGTGATCAGATATATGAAAGTAGCCTATGTTTTAATGGATTAAAATTTCTCTGCTTTTAAAGCAGACATATAAGGGATCTGCTTTTTATGCTACAACAGTGTGTCCTTCTCTAAGAAGGCACAAAGGAACACTGTCTTGGTTGCTCCAGTATAGCCCTAGTGAAGGATGATCTCAATTGATAGTTTCAGCCCAGAAGACAGTGCAGAACTTTCTTTGAAAGAATCCATAACTAACAATCTGAAGAAAGAATAGAAAAGGAACGAGGTACTTACTCTGAAAAATGGGTGCTTCTTCACATCCTCTGCATCACGCTCACTAGAACCCAGGCGCCTTTCTGGATTCCGACGCAGCAGCTAAATGAAAAGTGAGGTTGTCAACATCAAATCAATAAGGGCAGACAAAACAAGTCTTACCCACCACCTTCTCCCCCAAGCCCAGAACAGTATTTTACATGGCTATATCGCGTTTTATATTTTCCTGCCTACCCCAAATCTAATGTCAGTATGGAAACGTTGCAACTAAGCCTATGTTCATTATGTTCAAGTCTCCCTCCCTGTGTTCTCCTAATCCTACAACCTCATTAGAAGAATCTCCTCTCCAGTTTTAGTCCTAGCAAATTTACAGCTGAAGCAGGAGGCACTCACCCGGCGCATGATTCCAATTGCCTCTGTGGAAAGAAAACGGGGGTAGCGCACCTCATCATTGACAATGCTGTCAAATACTTCTTCTTCGTCGTCTCCTGGGAATGGGGACTACAACATCAATTGGGACAGAATTGGATATTAGTCTGGATTCTTCCATCATTCTCAGAATCAATTCCATCCATCCTCACCAATCCTAGATTCCCGGAAAAACTTGAGAAACTGGATCAGAATCTCCCAACCTGGATAGTTTCCAGTCTTAAACTCCCAGAGTTCAAGCAACAGCCATGTTTCCTGGGGAATTTTGAGAGTCTGAAGGCCACACACTTGGAAGTTGCCCAGATTAAGAAATACTTTAGCCTCTTGTTATCAAGCTCCCTGCCACACATATAAATACACCACTTAGTTTATTTTTCCCTTAATGTTTAATGCCATGACTTCAAACAGTAAAGACCCATTCCCAAGCATCTAATCCAAAACCCTTTTTTGTCCCACTTGCCATTTTCCGTAATTACATAAGGGTGACTTACCTCACCTACAAGCATCTCATAGGTAAGGACCCCCAAGCCCCACCAATCGACTGCTCTTGTATAGGAGGTGTCTGTAAGCACCTCAGGAGCCAGAAACTCTGGTGTCCCACAGAATGTGCTGGTACGGTCAGCATAGCCCATTCCTGGCAAACAAAAAGAAAAGCTGTATTAAAAATACAACTTCAACAACAATCCTCAACAAAAGTGTAGAGAACATCAAAAATTTCAAAATCTTCATAGAAAGTTCTGAAATAGGAACAGGATTGTCCACAGCCCGGGGGAGGGGGAATGGCATCCAAATGTGAGTGTAAAAATGAGCAATTGAAGTCCCAACCCACCCCTTAATGCATCACACAGGTAAAATGGTGCGGGACTTGATCACCTGGTTACATTTGACATTTTGATGTCATTGACCACAGCCCCTAGAAATCCCCCAGAATAGGGATTTTTCCCCAACATTTACTGCTAACTTTTATATTTTTATATATCACAAGACTACCAATACATGCATGATGATTGTACAAAAAATCTTGGCAAAATAGATGCTTCTCTCACCTCTTTTGCAGTCTCTGCTCTCCCTGACACCTAGGCTTTTTGGGAACAGCTGCAGATCAGCTTCTGCTAATCATGCCAGCATAATTCCGAGAGACACATTATGTTTTCATTTTATTTAAAATATTTATGCCAACTTTGGAGAAATTAACCCATCCCTCAAAATCACCTTCTTTGCAAAGGCCAAAATCTGCAATTTTCACAAAGCCGTCTGTGTCCAATAGTAAGTTATCCAGCTTCAGATCCCTGAAGGATAAGAAAACCTTTAAGTAAAATAACTACTGCATTTTGCAGGAATTGTTACTTACTGCCACAAAAATCAGACAGTGGAGTTACTAAACTTTTTACACAGGAATCCTCCATTATAACCTTAGCTCTTTGTGGCAGGATCTAAAGACATTACTACATTTCAAAAGTCATGTTTAGGAGAAATGGTTTGAACAACGCTTATCCTTGCTAAGTGAATGTAGTTACTCATATGAAAAGAATTGGAAATATGCAAATAGTTCTTCCTTACTGACTGCTCATTAAGCAACCAATGTTGTGACTGCATTGAAAAAGGAGACTAGTCCTCATACTTGCAACCGTTAGGGCCCCCCCCCACGTGATTGTAATTTGGGCACTTGACAATCAGTGCATATTTAAAATGGTTACAGTGTCCTGCAATCATGTGATTGCCATTTGATGACCTTCAAAGCAAAGTCAGTAGGGAAGCTGGCAGGAAGTCACAAGTTAAAGTAATATGACATGTTTAATAACCAAGGTGATTTGCTTAATAACTGCAGCTAGAACAGAAATCATAAGTTACTGCAGTCATATGACATTTCACTTTCCATCTCTGTCAGTAGCAATGGAGTTGCTGATCCCAACTGTGATCAGTAAATGAGGACTACCTATGGTGTAATAATATGATGATGTGAAACGATGCAGAAAAGACTATGAAAGAAAGGGAACATATGGAATGGCTTTAACAGTGATACGTACCTATATACTATCTTGTGGTCATGAAGAAACTGCAGGCCCAGGACAACACAAGCAGCATAAAACCTGAAGGTGAGAACAAACTGTGAAACCCCTGTAACAGAGGTAATGCCAGCTCTATTCTGGTAGTCAATAATGCTTCCCATTTGTGGGAGCTATAATCTAAGAGAGAATAATGATATAACAAATACAGTAAATGGGGCTGAAAAACTCAAGACCTAAATCTGCTCTCGGTATATTGGAAGGATAGCAACATTTAAAATGGCACCCAACAAGGTTCTTTCAGGAACCCTTTAAGATGCATTTTTTTTGTACTGTAAGGTCTGTCTTCTCTCTGATGTGGCACTTACGTTGCACGTGGCTCTGAGAAAACATCAGTGTGTATGTGCATCATGAGGTCTCCACCTGCTGTGTACTCCATGACAAAACAGACATGTTGCGGTGTCTGGAAACAGGCGAAAAGGTTCACTAGGAAAGGATGCCGTGCTTGGGTCACAATCTCAAAAATCCTCTTCTCACACATCAGGCTAGGAAGAGGGGGGAAAACTATTATCAGGATGGGAAACAGCTATATGCAATTCGATCCTCAGTCATGTTAACTATCAGTTTCATAATAGCAGTGGTGCACAACTACACATCATTAAAAAAGAACAGACCTTGACACACTTGCACATTTGAGTGATTATATATTTGTCTGGGCATTTTACCCTTTCCATTTCTAACTCACAGTTAACTCACCTCTCTACTTCATCTCTTGCAACAATATCCCCTTTCTTTAAGGCCTTAATAGCAAACAGTTCTTTTGTTCGGTGTAACTCAGATAACAACACCTATATAAAACATGAACAGAAGCAAAGTCGTTATTTAAGATATTGATCAGTGACTAAGAATAGTGGTCAGGAAATGCAAAGCAGGCTCACAGAGAAAAAAATATCTTTCAGCTCTGCATCAGGTTCATTCTCAGCTTGATTGTTTTTTAGTATTTTGATTTTGATCAGGCACATAAATGTAATATAAGTCCTATTGCAATAACTGATCTTGTTTTGGTAACACCAACGGTTATAAACAGTGTCATCCTATTTTTCCAAGATACATATATGTTATGAAAGGATTCACTTAAAATCGTCGTTTTGGATACTTTTAAGGCATATATTTGTAGCCCTATGACTGCACGTGTTTCAGGGGAAAATAAAAAACTAAAAAAACTTGAAAAATAAAGTTTAGGAGCTTTTAGAACATATGCAAGACAACCTACAATGGCAACTTTAACACTTGTGGACTTCAATTCCCAGAATTCCCTAGCAAGCATGGCTGGCTGGGGAATTCTGGGAGTTGAAGTCCACAAGTCTTAAAGTTGCCAAGGCTGGAGACCCCTCTCCTAAAGGATTGCAAGAACAGCACCCACTTGTAGAATGGCATGAGGCCACCTCTGCAGGAAGACCACCCCTCTCCATTGGCTGCCATGTCTGTCAAAAGCTTCAGAAAAATGTCAAGGTAAATTGAGTGCTCCCACACGTGGCTGGGTGACTGGATGGGGAGCAGGGCAAAGCGTCTAGGGCAGTGGCAGCTTCGTGTGTGCCGGTAGCCCCAGGAGCCAGCTGAGGCTCCCACATACTGCTAGGAGGGAAGCAGGTCCAGGGCCACAGCAGCTTCATATGTCCCAGTAACCCCTGGAACTGGCCAAGGGCTCCCATGCATGGCTGGGTGGAGAGCAGTCTGAAGGCCTGCAGGACTGCGGTAGCTTTGCATACACTATAGTTCCTGGAATGCCCATAGAAGGTTTCTGTGTGCCAATGGGCCCTGGGCCGCCCAGAGCTTCCACCGTCCCTTGAGGCACTCCCGCATTCTGGTTAACCTCAGCAATTAGGTGAGATGGGATTGTGGTTGTTGAGCAAAGCAGTCGCATGAAGTGTCACTTAATGACTGCTTCACTCAAATGATAGAGATTTGGGCCCCAACTGTGGTCTTTTCAGTCAAGGATTACCTGTACTGGAGTTACAAAGGAGACCTATTAAAGTTTTGAAAGACTTGATGAGGAAAAATTAATCTAAAAAAAAATATTATATAATGATAGGGGCTTTAACTATCTTCAATGTCAGCTTTATTAGTATGCATACATATGCTGAGTTGCATTTCACTATGGAACTAAATTATTATCTGACCCTCTTTGATAGGATAGAAAGGAGTGGTTCCTTTTTTAACCAACATTTTATTGAATTTCCAGTATTAAAGTTGTAACAAAAATATTACTCATTTATGACAGAAAAAGACAGTGCAGCCAAGAATTTTTAACTAAGATCAAATGTAGTATCTAGATTTAAAATCTTGAGCTGGTATTAGTTGTTTGCTCTCTGTTTAGGAATTGGTTCTTTTTTGATATAATGGAAAGACTGATCAATATTCTTCTGTGTTGTCAAGGTTTAATGCTAAGTTTAAAAACCGAGCTGTTTCAATGTATACCATTCTATCTCTCTTTTCTTAACAATAACATATATTAAAGATGAAAGGAACAGGACTGCCACATTCCAAACACTGTGTTTACTCTCATTATGCTACTAATTGATGATTCTGCATCCATCAAGATGGAGGCAGATGTTTTGTATTGAGAGAGATATACTGGGAAAAACTGGGGGGAAGGCATGCAATACTCACTTTGCCAAAGTGCCCGCGACCTAGCACAGCTACAAAATGAAAATCATCCATAGTGACAGGTGTTTTTCTCAGATGGCCGCTACAAAATAAAAGAGAAAGTCAGGGGTGGCTCCCTACCACCAGCTCTACCCCAACACACATACACAAATCCTTATACAAAAAATAAAGTTGTTAAAGTCAACAATTTAGCAAAATCAGCTCTGGGCATTCCTTTTTCCTATGAATATCTAAAACAACTTTTCCCAATCCTCCCGACTTGTGTACTTTAGAATCCGTTAGCCAACATGGCCACTGATGATAATTGTGGGAACTACATCTAAACAAGTCAAGAAGGACATTTGAGACAGGCATTATTCCTCTACCAGGTAAATAAGTTCCTGATCATTCAAGCAGGATTGAAATTAGCAAAATAAATAAATAAATAAACAACCCTATTTCTTTATACAGGGTCTTATCAAAATAATTGTATCTTGCATGATCACATCAATACTTATATGGGGTAAATGCAGATGTAATTGATGGCATGCCACCAGATTTGACTGGCATAATTTTATCAGTAAGCACATACGAGATGTAGGTCAAGGAGAGGGAGCAAAAGCAAAGAAATATCTAAAGACAAGGAAATTATCTGTGTTTTGCCTAGAGATATATTAACTCAACTCCCATTAGAATTCACTGTTTGCAAGGTGAGCACAGCACACTGTGGATGTTCTACCATGATGGGGAATTAAGTCATTTATTATCAGACATTGTACTGGTGACATTTGTATCCTCGTTTCAGACATCACTATATGCATTAGAGTTTTTGAAGCACTATGCATTGTGCACATTTAATGAAGCAAATCCTAGGTAGAAAATCAGTGTATCAACAGCTATGCATTTATTTGCAACACAGACTGTTTATAGTATGCTGACAGAACAAGGAGTTAGAGATGTAAGTGAGCCATTTCACAGGAAAGAATAATTAATAGCAAGATAAAACAAGTAAAGAGTCTATGATGGCAGAAAATGGGAGAAAGCTATTACCTACCTGTGAAAAATACTTTCAGATCCTCTAGTCTCACTTCCTGAACCTAATTCCATTTGAAAGACCTCCTCCTCAGCTTGTGAAGTCTGTAAAGAAATAGAAATATAAAAAAAGAAGTAACTGCTGGAAAACAGCAGCTTCCCTGCCTGCCAAACTGAAAAAGAGACACTTACCAGTAAGACCTTCTCAGGAAGCTCAGGATCATCCTGGCCCAAATGCCCAATTTGAACTCTATCCCCTTCCAAGTTCAGCTTCTCAATGGCAATGTCCCTGGATGGGGGGGAAGAATTACATGGAAAATTACCACAGAAACTACAACCTGAGGAGAAATTGGGTTAATTAAGGTATTTACTCCAGGGGTCGAGACACTGATGCTTTCCAAATGTTTCTGAATTACAAATTACAAGCAGTCCTAGCCTTCACAGTCAATAGTAAGGGATGTTGTAAGCTACACATGGGGACAGATTTTATTTTAGGCCTATAATCCTGAGGTGATTTAGCAGGACATCCAAGAAATTTTATATTAGCGCCTTAAATATAGGCGGTGTGTTGGCTCAGTGGTTAAGATGCTGAGCTTGTTGGCTAGAAAGCCAACAGCCCGGGTTTAAGAACCGAGCATTGCTCGATGAGTGAACTCTCATCTTTACCTATCTCCTGCCAATCTAACAGTTGGAAAGCATGCAAATGCGAGTACCACTTTGGTGGGAAAGAGACAGTGCTCCATGATATCATGCTGGTCACATGACTGCCTTTGGACAGCATTTGCTCAATGGCCCTTGGAATGGGCCCCTTATAGTCAGTTATGACCAGCGGAGTAAAATCTGCAGGGACTCCCTTCCTTCCTCAAATATATGGCTTCAGAAATATCCAAACCTTAGCTTTCTTTCATCAGCCACTAGCAACAAAGTAAAATAAGTATAATATGAAACATGAAAACATGGTTTATAAATGCTGCAGCGGCTAAGATTTTTAGCTGCTCACCCCCGAAACACCTACCCAGAGCTCTGCCTACTTTCTGAGCCAGATGTTGGAGTCATCTGCGTTGAGGGACTATAAGTCCCTGTAGTACTGGCAGTAGGAATGAGGCGTCGCAAGAGACGTACCCATGTGGCAATATCAATGTTCATCTGACGAGCACGCAAGAAAGCTTTCCCTAGGAAGACACAGATGAAGAACAGCTGGAATTTTGCAAGTGATGAGACACAGGCAGGCATACACATTTAAGGGGACTATGGGATCAAACCAAAGACACACAGAGCTAGCATCCCACTTCCACAGCAGCCAAGAAATACAGGTAGTCCTCAGCTTACAACCACAACGGAGCCCAATATTTCTGTTGTTAAGTGAATCACTGCAGTTGATAAGTTAGTAATCCGGTTGTTAAGTGAATCTAGCTTCCCCATTGACTTTGCTTGTCAGAAGGTCAGAAAAAAATGATTACTTTTTGGGGCATAACAATGGTTATACATATGAACCAGTTGCTAAGCATCTGAATTTTGATCACATGATCATGGGGCTACTGCAAAAGTTGTAACTGTGAAACACGGTCATAAGTCAGTTTTTTCAGTGCTGTTGTAACTTTGAACGGTCACTAAATGAACCGTTGTAAGTTGAGGACTACCTGTACTATATATTTGTGAAGCCTGTAAATAGTTTTCTGAGTTATTCCTCAGAAATTCATATTTGGAGGTATATTATTATCCTGGACAGAGCATCATAGATATTTAAGCATTAACAGCCTTATCCCTCATTAATTTTCTTATACTCCTTTCAAAACATTTAACCTAATGGCCATCAGTTCTTATGACACATAGTTCCATAGGCCAACTCTGTGCTACATGTAACTATTTATAACTGTTCCAGCCATTCAAAAAGGATCATTTGATTACCTAATAGCCTAGTGCTACACTAATCCATAAAAATCAGGAATCATGAAATGAAATGTATGAGATCAGTGGTACAGGAAAATTCCCAAACCTGCCTTCATCAATTCAAATTTAACCATTTATGTTTTTATATATTTATGCAGAAAAATGCCATAGGGAAAACAGAAATTAGTATTAGCCTCCATCCAAATACCATACATTCATGAATAAATCCAAACATACTGTATAGGATCAAATCCCCAAGACGAGACAACAATATAAGAACTAAGTCTACATAAATGGCCAAGAAAGTGGGTTATGAAATGCTTAGATTAAAACCTATATTTGCTGCTTTATTTATTAAATTTATACATAGTCAATATAAATGAGATCTTCTTATTCCACTAACTATCTCCATCATGGACCACCCCACTGGGACCACAAGCCAACTGGCAGAACCAGGTCTTCAGGCCCTTTCGGAAAACCAAGGGGGTGGGGGCAGATCTCATCTAGAGGGGCACAATGTTCCAGAGGGTGGGAACCGGGGAAGAAATGACTCTTCTTCTCCTGGACCCGACCAGTCAAAATTCCTTGACTGACAGGGTCTGCAGCATGCCCCTTCTGCCAGATCTGTTGTATATCCAATATAAGCTATTATCCTTTTACCTTCAGCTCCATCCAACATGGACTGGGAAACCTGAAGGCCTCCAAATGTTATTGGATTCCAATCCTCATTAAACTCAGTTATTGAGGCATTGAGATACTCTTAATATTTAAAGTATGCTATACATGTTTCAGCCTGTCCCCAAAGACTGGATTACAATATAGCTGTTATGGTAAAGGATCTTTTGTAAGGATTAGATTAAATTATTGAGGTATTATTGAGACATTGGGGTACTCTTAATATTTAAAGTATGCTATGCATGTTTCCAGATACCTATGCTTGTGTATTTCTCTCATAAGAGATGCAGGTATTTAACATTTAATGAAAGCAACTACTGAAGCCATTTTTTGAAAATGATGTGTTCAAGTTATGGAATGGAGCATTTAAATGCAGCAAGAAAATAGTTGAGTATGTTACAAGACTAAATTTCATTGGGGAGGCCAGTAGGTTACTTTTCTGCCTGAGATCCTAGTAGGAAATGTTCCCTTGGAGAAGAAAATACTTTGGAGAAGCTCATCCTTGGCCTGCTCATCCTCACCCTTGCTCAGTCACACAATGAGAATAAAGTGAACAACCACGCATGATATGCAACAGCGACAACAGATATTCCACACACAAAAAATATGCCAACGTGATATTCTAGCACCTTATTTCCAATGCCATTTCTCTCCCAGAGCTAACCAAGCTGGCAATTGGTATGACCCGGTCCTTCAACACTGTAGACTAAGGAAGTACTCAAGGCTGGCTGATCAAGATTCAAACTGTGGTCTGATTCCTTACCTTGCTGCTTGGAAAAGATCTTCTTCTGTCGCTGGAGCTTGGGTATGCGCTCAATGACAGGGTTAAAAAAGATAACCTGCAGCAAGAGAGTGTACTGTAAGCCAGGCAAAGGGGCAGTGCATCCTGAGAAACAGTTCCTGCTGCAACACTGCTGCAGTGAGGCTCAGGCTGTTTCGCAAGCTAGATCGACCCAGATGCGAACAGCAACCTCTGGCTGACTAGGGCTGAGGAGCCTCCATTTTAAAAGGAGGAATTCAGTCCTGCTCCTCTTCATCAGCCATCATCAGCACCTCATCAGACATGAGCCTCAGAGTGCAAGGCTCCCACCCACAGTTCTACTGCCCCACTTTCTACTGTAGCCGAAAGGTCAAACCTCCATCCACTACATTAAAAAACAAATCTATAATCAGAAATCAGAGATGTTTATTTATGAAGACTTTCCTACTACTCTTTATCTTTAATACATTCAAAGTGAATCACAACCTGGCTGAAATATAAAATAAACACCATCCCAAAATGATTAAGGCCATAGGTTTAACAAATAAAGCAGGGAAAGATTTTAAAAAATGAAAGCTTGAAATAATGCAAAATCTTAGCAGTATATCTAAGAGTTCAAAGTGTGGGATCCAGCCCCACGCTAAAGCCTCAAGGCTGTACAAGCAAGCATATCTAGTACGGCTTCTGGAGAATCACAAATGGACAGGATAAGAACCTTTAGCCCAGTTAATGAAGCACAACAAAACTGAAATATTTTGACTTCACTGAGCATCTCAAGGATAGCGTTAATTATAAGCAAATAATCTTGTACTGTGAATTGTTTGTGATGGCAAAATCTTTCCATAAAGTAAAAACGTCCATTAGAAACTGACCAATATTAAAAGGATGAAATATTTATTCATTATAAGCCATTATTTCATGATGATTTGAAAGTTAGCATCTTGTAATATGTAGAACCTCAAAAAATAACAATTTTGTCCCAGACTATTTGACAATTTTGCTCAGTAATTCCAAGTTATTCATTCTTTTTTTTTTTAAGGTTGAGCTTTTATTACAGGGACATTTTCACTTATCTTTTACATAAACTGTAATAAATTATACATCGAGATATTCCACAGATAACTCATGTTTTAGGGCAATTTAATTCCAATCCAGAGCTAAAATATTCCATCATCATATACTGATTTGATTGCTGAAAATTGCAACATCATTTTTCAAAGATAATCAGGGAATATCTGATCTGATATTAAACATGGGGGTTGCACATGACGAAAAAAACTAGGTTGATTAAAATATGGGGTATTTATGCAAATAGAAAGATGTGGGATGGGAATAGCTTTGATGATGATTTGTCCCTTTTTTTTTTTTAAATGGCAGTACATAAGTAGCATATTGCAATGGGGTTCAGTAAGAATAATTATTTTAAAGTAATAACACTATTTCAAAACATATTTGTAAAAACTGAATTTTCACAATAGGAAATAGTGCCATGTTTAATCAATGACACCAAAAATATAAAAAAGAGAAAAAAAGAAAGAAATGTTTTGTCCTTCTTGAGTTATTGATGATAAACTGTGTGGGTCTTATTGTCATTGGTTAAGAGTTTCCTGCTAACTTTTGGGAATAAAGTGAATCCATTGGAATTGGGCAGCTAATAAATTCAAATAAATAACTAAAGGTTTGTCAGTTTCTTTTCACCTGACTCCCTCTCCATTTCATTGCTGATATGGTATAATCGAACAGGCTGAGTGAACAAACTGAAGAATCTTATACAATAGTTTTTATATAAGGAATCCTTTTAACTCTGATACAGTGCAGTATCAATATTGGATAAGGACAGACCTCCTCTACAGGCTGAATAAACTAAGAAGCAAATGCCTGATTCTATAATGAAGCAGCCGAGTAGAGATGGGATTCTAGGGTCCATAAGACATTGCTCTCTACTATAGCCCCATTATTCCTGGTCATTGGCTAGACTGGTGGGGCTCCCATGACATCTAATGGCCCACATGTCTTCCCCATTCCACTCCCTTTGAGGGGGGAGGAAGGAAAACCTGTGTAATTGATTTATATCTAAGTATGTGATGTTGCACACATACAGCACGTATGGATTAATGGTGGAATTATCACACGCAAGAACTGGAAACAGGAAAATAAGATGCCTGAATACTTTTTTAGTAGCATGTAGATAATAATGCTCTCTCTTCATTCTCTCCACAACTGTACATATAGCACTTATATAAAGAAATCACCATTGTTTAAATTCATTCACTGTATAAAAATATTGCAGAACAATATTTGGGACATGTTGCTGCTACCATGCTTTTTTTGGATTTCAACACTTTCTATCCACTCACTCAATTAAAATAATCTAAGTACTAGAATGTCAGTTCTTTCCCACCTAGCTCGACACCAATCTTTTTTTTTTTCTGTTACCTCTGCTAACAGAGTGCCCTGTGGCTCCAATTCCAGGTGAATTTCATGGCGTTCATTGTCAAGGAAATCTTCCAGCTTGAGGTATTTCAGGGCACAGAGACTGCGGTAGTCACGCCAATAGACACCAATCTCCAACTCTCTTGACTGATATGGAGAGAAGAGATCCATTAAAAAGATCAGCAGCAAGTAGTCACTGTCTCCACAACACATCCACTATTCCTACATCGAGGTCCAAATTGTTTCCCAACAATCAGTTAATAGGGGCTTCACCATATTTCTCTATCTGAAGAATGGTGATATCAAAGAGTACACAAAAGAGATCATTATGAACAGATGCACTTTAATAAATATGAAAAATATCAACTGGAACACAAAATAAAATAATTTCTATAATAACCTGATTCCTCTCCCTGCAGTTATTACTCACGGGACTCTGGCATGAAATTGGAGGGGGTAACATGACTTCTTTGCCACAGAGATATGAGCAGATAGATGTTATATAGCACAGATCTGGTATCTGAAGCCCATTAAAAAGGCACCATCTTTGCACATACCCTTTCTAATTCCACTGTGAAAACCTGGTTCCAAGCTTGTAGGCCAATGGATTTCCAAGCGGTCTGGCCTACAACTCCATTGTCCAGCTTCAATACAGCACTTATTTCATCTACGAAACAGTTGGAACGTTGAGAAAGAGCAAATAAGATAGATTTCATTTCATGCTGACCAAACTGCATTAACACCAACGCAGCACTAAAACATATTAACATCCCTCTTATTCATTTTCTCATTTTAGTGCAGATCACCCTCAAGACTACTTACTGCTGTTATCTTCTGATTTGATGGTGGTCCTGCCACTTACACTACCACTGCGATTATACAGCCCTCGCCCGCTGCGGGTCATGAATGAAGGCCGTGCTTCACCAGGACTGTTGCAAGGCAGGCAGACAGTGGAGCCACGGGTACGTCCTGGGACAACCTCCAGCAACCCACTGCAGCCTAACAACTGTACTTCCAGGGTCCCTGCCAAGAAAAAAACTGCTAAGAACCAAAGTCTGGAACATTTAAAACAAAACGACAATACTTCCTTTGAGCCTTAAGAGAGTCAGCAAGAGATCAGGCAAAAAAAAAAATCCTATTATCTCATTTGTGTATGGAAAAGAAGGTACATTAAGAATGGATTAGAAAGTGCAGAAAACAACTACTGTATGAGATGGCGATACTGACTAAGTGGAATGTTCTCATTGTTGCTGTTATTATTACAATTTCATTTCTATATCACCTTCTTAAAATGGCTCAGACCGAATTAAACACGCTCAATAACTAAACTGAAACATTCTGGCAATAGACTGACCCAACCTATGCCCAGGCGGAAGGGGGAATGCAGTCACCTGTGAGTGGAGATGGCTTTGATAAGGTATTATACTGGATATGCTGGTAGGAACTGCTATTGCGGGCACTGAAGGCAGGAGAGGAGGCCAAGATGAGTTCCTCCTTGATGATGCAGGCCTTTGGATGATCTTCAGGCAGTTCAGCCAGACGTTGCTCCAGAGAATATCGCAAAAGATCCAACTTCTGGCTTGATTCGTTCAGCCTGGTCTGTGCCTACAGCAAAGGTCCAGATCATCAAGTACCAATTTGGCTCAGCCTAGTAATGACCCATTTTATATGCTCCTTCCATTTCCACACAGTTTCCAAACCAAGACAGTCTGCCTGATATATTAACAATGATATAGACCAGTGATGGCGAACCTTTTAGAGATCGAGTGCCCAGAAACTGACCCCGCCTCCGCTCCACCCCCTTCCCTGCCCCAGCTCCACCCTCACCCTGTCCCCCACCCCACCTGCCTGCAGGGCCACTCACTGCCTCCAGGGCCCACCGCAGATCACCTGGGCAGCCCAGCAGCGCCATGGCAGCCATGCCCTCTGCCCGCGTTATGGGGCATGAGGGCAGAGTCTTGTCTATGCTGCCTGGCTGCCATGTCCTTGGCTGTGCTGCTCCACGTGGGCCATGTTCGGGGACAACTCTCCTCCAGGGGGGCTGCTGGTGAGGAGGGAGTCGTGGGGCGAGGCGAGGCTGGGGCAACAGCACGTGTGCCCACAGAGAGGGCTCCGAGTGTCGCCTCTGGCACCAGTGCCATAGGTTCGCCACCATTGATATGGACTCAGCACCCTTCTTCAGCAAGTGGGCTGTTGGATCCCAGGCCATATCTCAGTGACAGAGCTTGAAAGTAGGAAACCAAAGTGCAGTATTCCCTGTGCCCATGGGTACAGGTTACAGGAAATGTATATGTAATGCAATGTTTTTTAACTCTTCTCCAGCAATTATTAGAATTTAGATGCAAATGTTCTGACAATGAAGAAACCTGTCACAACTTCTTTGACAAAAAATAGTTGCTTTTTTGTTTGTTTGAGGGATTTAATTGACTAGGGCATACAATGTGAGGCTTCAGATCAACAGTGGCCTCCCAAAATGTCAACTGTGATCCACTTCAAATGTTTGTTTATTGTGTTTCTAGACTTTCCATCTCCCAGAACAGACACAAATGTTGTCTTTGAACTGTAATTTTTTAATATGCCAGAAGTGGGATATTATTAAATATATCAGAAAGTCATATTAATTTAATTTAATCAAAAGCAACTTTTTTCTAAATTGTGATTTTTAAGATGCCATCGCAAAGTCTAAAACAGTGCTTAGTCTAAAGAAGACTGAGCCTATGTAGCATAGGAAGTTGTGTTTGGACAATAAGCACACCGACTGAGAATGCTTACTTGTAACGCCAAAAATGTCTAGAAACGTGAGTCTGGGAACAGGTGATGCAAAAGTTGCAAATATATGTCAGAGAATGGCATAATTGGGGAAAAAAATTAGGTTATTTCTATTCTGCTGTAGATTATTACTAATTTACAGTAGCACTGAATTGCTTACTGCTTCATTTCTTCAATCATTTTATGTATCTTTATTATATAATACCAACCAAGGAAACTGCACCCTTACCTCAGAAATAGCATGACGATCCTGAACTTTGCTGGAGCTCAGAAGGCGCAGTACATTTTTGGCACCTTCAGATATAGCATATTCTACTTGGAAGTGATGGCGAAGCTCCTCAATTCTCAATTCTATGGCGCTTAGATCTGTGTTCCCTGCAAGGAACATTAAAAAGTCAGTCTATCTCCGTTTGTATGCTTAGCACCAGGGCCACGAAATGACACCCACAACTTCCCTAGTTCAGTGGCAGCCTTAACTATTACGTATTTCCCAGAATACCCTCAACCCCTTGTAAAGACATTCTTAGGAAATAAACATGATGGAAGACTATAGTCCAGTGCTCTATTGGAAGTAAGACTATTTGCCTGCAAATAATAGCAAAGGAACATCCAAGGATGGAGGGAACTGGAGAAAATATAGAGAACAGCCTCACTGATAGGATATAAACATAAATAGATGTATTGTGACTGCCTACCTATCATGGCAGCCATTTTGTCACTTTGACAAGCTCTTACATTTTACGGTGCATACCAGTTCAAAAAGGGATCCCTGGCTTAAAAGAATGATAGATCCCTTTGTGTTTAATATGTGCTTAGCTCCAAAGGGAAACCCAGAGACCTGTATCCAGACCCAGAAATAGGGGCTTCACACCAGCTGGGGAAAAGGCAGGACTTTAAACTGTTCCAAAAACCATTTCCTAGTTCCTAAAGGGTTTGAGAGAGCAACAGGGACGTTGGCCTTTCTGAAGTGACAGCCTGGCTATAGCATAAACAGAGCTTGCAGCAAACAGGGGTTTCTTCTTCACTGTCTCCTTCACCTTGCCCATCTTCCATAGTCAGCTGCACCTCGTCAGCTTGCACAGCCTTGCGAATCTGCATGCGGATAATGTTTATCTTGGTTTTGCTATCTTGTAGCATTTGCTGGGCTGTCTGCAGCAACTTCCGATCCTAGATGAAAGACCAAAGGGGTGGACTGAATTCTCTCCAGCAGAAAAAAAAGTATTGAAAATCACAGCAAAATCAATGTAACTGGCAATAGGTTTAAGACAGACAGGCTGACAGACCAACTGACCGAAATAAGCTCTAAGAATACACACAGAACAAACTGGACTGCCTTCCAGGGTATTAACAATTATTATCTCCAATTGTTATCTCTCTTTAATTCTGCCCATCCAGCAAGAGTTGGGCGATCTTCCAATATGTAATCAATCAATCAATCTGGCAGGACCCAGGAAATGTGCCTTCTCTGTTGTTGCTCCTGGTCACTGGGTCAGCATTCTCTTTGAGATCTGGCTGACCTTGACCCCGCCTGCCTTTCAAAAGGCATTAAAGACCTGAGTCCCCCCCCCCTCCTTCAGCATTGGGTCTCCGACCAGTATGACCACCTGGATGATTTTTTTCCCCTGCCACTTTATGTGTCTACAGTATATAAATTCTGGGGGGTGGTGGTCTTTTTTTATTACATGGTTTTATTGAATATATTATTGTTCTTAAATGATGTACACCATCCTGAATCATGTGACAAGTGGATAGTTTAAATAAATAAATAAATAAATAAATAAATAAATACATACATACATACATACATACATACATACATACATACATACTTCCCAAACCTGAGGACTCAAACTGTTACCCTCGTATGTTGCTAGTGGAGTGGGAATACAGGAATTCTAATGAGTTTTCAGTTAATCACAAGAACTGTCTACTTCTTCAGCCAAAATTATTTCCAAAATAATTCTTTACTTAAAGAACGTTCCAAAATTCAGATTCTTAAGCATCTGCTTCTGTCAAAGTTCGTGGAGGCTAAAATGCAGCACTGAGATCAATTCAATCAATATTTGTCTTTTGGATGATAAGGATCAGCATCAAGGATATAATTAATTATATATGAAATGTAGACCACAATTTGCTAAGTCATAGGCCACACCATTTCATTCGATGTTTTAAAGAAGCATTTTTTCCAGATCATTTTGTACTGAGGATGGTTCACAGTAAAGAGTTGGCCAGCTTAATTATAGAGGGTTGATCCCCAAATGAGCCTAACCCCCAAATGAGTTTCCCCCCCCCCTTCCCCAAGAGAATGTTGTGCTATTTTTATTTCTACTTGCAAAGCTAGGGAATGTTCTATTTCAAGGTAACTTGAGCCCTTTGAAGTAGCAGTTATCAGAAGCTGCTTGTTCTTGTGCTATAAACTATTTAAACATTTTAGAACAGTGTATTCCAAAGGTTTCCAGTGGGAGATATGTTGAGCATCAACACAGAGATAATTCTGTAATTATCTAAGGAACTTTGGAAATCAGCACATTGGTTTGTTACTTCTGCTTTGCAGGAAAAACATGTAAGGGCAACCAGGGATGCTGATATGCATTCTTATTTAAAACGTCTTGGATACTTTGGCTGGGGAAAAAACTTCCTAACACCTTTGAGAGAATGGAGCTACTAAAACAGGCAACACTGACTTAGATGGAGAGTCAGATTCTTTATCAGGTTGAGGACACTGATGCAGATATTTCTTTTGTAGGGCAGACATATTACGGTACTTGAGCTTATGTAAAATGGCAAGAAATGCCTTTGTTTAGAGAAGGAGGACAGTGGAGAGGAAAACAAACATACTTTGGCAGCACCGTTGGCATACATCTGGATCATGTTCTCTGCTCCCTGCTTCACTTTCAACTCAATGTTGAGCTGCTTTTCCAGACCAGCAATACGACTTTTAGTAGCTGTTGATCGGCTCAGGCTGCCTGGTGATTGTGGGGCATCTAGAAAGGGATCAGTCATAGACATTAATATAAGCAGGATGCACATCCTTAAAAAGAACCATCTGAATTTCTGAACAGAAAGTAAGGAGAGGGTGTCACAAGCCTAGAAGAATGGAAGATTCTCTGTGCCAGGAACATAGATTCTCTTCTCTATCCTGGGGGGGGGGGAATCTACCAATGTCAGCAATATACAGTGATAAAAAAAACCACAGAAAACTGCTGAGCATTTTTATATTATACTAGCTGTACCCGGCCACGCGTTGCTGTGGCTCAGTCTGGTTAAATGGAAAAGAAAGAAAAGAGAAAGCGCACGTTTCTAATATGTTTAATTTCACAATGCTTGTCCCCCCTGCACATATTCTGCTAAAATTGAGACACAGGGTGGCGAGACCACCGTCTGATTTCTTTTAAACATCGCTTTCTTTCTTGTTTCTCTCTCTGTCTCCCTGTCACAGGTGTGACATCTATATAATAGTAGGTATATAAAAACACGCACGTATTCGAATGCAACATTGTGTCAAAATTTCAAAGCAATCAGTGAAGAACTTTCGGAGATTTAAGATTTTGAACAAATGAACATTTACATTTTTATTTATATACTAGCTGTACCCGGCCATGCGTTGCTGTAGCTCAGTCTGGTTACATGAAAAAGAAAGAAAAGAGAAAGTGCACGTTTCTAATATGTTTAATTTCACAATGCTTGTGGGTATACCAACAGATGGCGCTGTTTTTCAAAAAACATGTTTTTACCTTTTACCTGTCACAGGTGTGACATGTATATAATAGTAGGTATATAAAAACACGCGCGTATTCGAATGCAACGTTGTGTCAAAATTTCAAAGAAATCGGTGAAGAACTTTCAGAGATTTAAGATTTTGAACAAACGAACATTTACATTTTTATTTATATAGATAATAATAAGATAAGATAAGATAAGATAAGATAAGATAAGATAAGATAAGATAAGATAAGATAAGATAGAAGATTGAACAGGTCTTGTGCAGCCTCAGGGTCCTCATATTGGCGAGAGGGTAATTATTTCAATTTATTATCAAAAAGCAGCCAATATAGAGGAATTAAAGAATCTCCCTCTTAGTTGCATTTTGTGAATAGGGACTAAATATTACTTCGTTAACATAGCTGCTTCTGTCAGAGTTAGTGCTTCTCTCTTGCTTTTTAACTACAGTACTATTTCTTTCTTTTCATTCCTTCTTTTTCTCCTTTCCCCATTAACATTTTCTAGTTGATCTCTTACTTGATCATCCTTCCTTTCCACCCCAATATTCTGGCTTTTGCTCTCTTGGGTTTGAATGCCATAATGTCCACCAGGGAATGGTCTATCCTCTGTCAAGTTTTGGGTAGGCCAATCACTCAACTAGGTAGGAAAGAAATGTAAGTAAACACAATAACTTAAAAGTCTACCCAATTTATTTGGAGAAATAATTTAATGTATCTTGAAAATACTCTAGCCTCTTGCTCACTTATTTACTATTTTATAACCTGCCTTTATTATTTTTTTATGAATAACTTAACATACCTAATACAAGTAATCCTCGACTTGTGACCACAATTGAGCCCAAAATTTTTCTTGCTAAGCAAGACAATTGTTAATTGAGTTTTGTCCCATTTTACAACCTTTCTTACCACAGCTATTAAGTGAATCACTGCAGTTGTTAATTTAGTAACACAGTTGTTAAGTGAAACTGGCTTCCCCCTAGACTTTGCTTGTCAGAAGGTCACAAAAGGTGATCACATGACCCTGGGACACTGCAGCCATCAAAATACGATTTAGTTGCCAAGTGGTCTGAAAATTGGTCACGTGACAATGGGGTTGTAAGTGTAAAAAAGGGTCATAAGTCACTTTTTTCAGTGCTGTTGTAACATCTAACAGTCATGAAATGAATGATTGTAAGTCAAGGATTACCTGTACTCCTTCCTCTTCCTATTTTCCTCACAACAACAACCCTGTGAGATGAGGTTGCGAGAAGTGGCTGGCCCCAAGTCAACCAGCTGCTTTTCCTTGTTTAAGGCAGAGCTAGAACTCACACTCCCAGTTTCTAGCCTTGTACCTTAACCATAATTCAGAATGCACATTTCAAACTTTCTTTGACTTTCAAAGGTCACAACAGGAGTATCTAAAGACTACTTACTCCAAAATGATTAATAGTCAAATGCTTTACTTTGTTAGGGTGGGAAGAGGACCCTTGCAGTACTAGTAATCCAATTTTCAAATGTTCTCCTGAAGATTACTCAATAGACATCTGATATAAACAAATTTTAAAATGATTTTTATATCTAAAATGTAGGAAGTGTTTGATATGTTCTTTCACAGCCATAGAATTAAATGTGTTGGATTACAAGGCCTATCATTCCTCAGCCACTATAGATAATAAAAGTGGTTGTTAACCAATCTAGTTGGGAACACTAGTATAGTAAAACAGATTTTGGTGCTCTTATTTTTTCATTTATTTTCACTGCTAATTGCAGTTTCATGGTTTATTTTTAAAATATTACTTTAGATACCTTGAAAATATTCTGAATTATAAAGGTTATAATTAAGGCATAAAATTAAAATATGTGTGGAGGACATAGGAAAACCTGCCACAAACAATGGTCAGATTTCTTAATATGATCTACTTTGTAGCTTACAATATATCACATATAAGAGGATTTTGTGTGTGTATGCCTGAAGTCAGTCTGGATGAACAAGTCCATGCAGTTTTCTTGGCAATATTTTCAGAAATGGTTTGAAGCTGCCTTCCTCCTAGGGTTGAAAGTGAATAATTGGCCCAAAACCATCCCACTGACTTCCTGCCTTAGGGAGGACTAGAACTCATAGTCTCCTGCTTTCTAGCTTGGTATATTTAACTACTACACCAAACTGGCTCTCATAAAAGCAAATATCCTGGTTTAAATCATAGGCCTTCGCAAATATAATTCCATAAAACAGGTAATGCCTGTTACAAAGCAGCTGCATCTTATTAGTGCCGAGAAAGAGCCCCATTTCAATGAAAAACAATTTAATGTAGGACATATTTTACTTGAAAGTGATGAGAGAGAAACTGAGAGACAAATAGAGAACATGTTATTATTTCTTTAAGTGTAAAAGGTTAAACAATGGAAATATGTCAAATCTAGTAACAGGATTTATCACACTATTTTCTCAACTGAAGAACACATTTCCAATGAGGCCACAAGAGAAAATGGTAAGATTCAATCAACCTAATGTTTTTTGGGTTTTTTTGGTTTTTTTTGGAGGTTTCATGGAATTCTCAATTTTTATCCTGTCTGCCATACAAAGTTTCTCAGGCAGATGGGCAGCAATATAAATTGGATTAATAAATAAGTAATAAATAAAACTATGTAGGAGGGGTTTTTTTATAATGCATATATTATCTACATTCTGTGGACACTGCTACTCTATTAGAGTATTTATATAATTTATATTATATCTCTGTACATTTTGAGTCCTAGACAATATTTTGTGGATCTCCAGACATGTGAAACTTGTGACGTCGCGCAATGTATCGGGACAGTTTTGCCATTGCCGGCAATGGGGTGGGCGTGGCTTCCGGATGACACGTCCGGCCTGTGGGCCGGGAGTTTGACACCCCTGCATTAGACAGTTGTAAGGTCATAAATTTCCAAATTAGTGTTTTCTGTCCTTTTGATTTCCTGACACAAAGGTCTAACTATGAAATTAGATGTTTATTCTTAAGAAAGACTGGCAGAACAGCTTGGTATTTACGGCTTGGTAATTATTTGCTTCACAGTAAAGAAAGCCAACTAGAACAACACTTTTTAAAGAAAAGCAGCTTCCCATTGTAGACATTAGAGGAAGAGAATCATAGTAGTCTCTGGTAGAAAAAAAAATCAAAGGGAATCTGGTAGTGCGTTTTCCAATTAACACATTTTATTAAAAAGTATAGATGTGCTATAATTGTTAAGGTGGTGGGCTAGAAACTAGGAGATTGTGAATTGTAGTCCTGCTTTAAGCATAAAATCCACCCAATCTGAGCCCAAAAATCTACCACTCAGGGTTGTTGTTGTGGGGAAAATAGGAAGCAGTATTATGTACGTTTGCCACCTTGAATTACTTATAAATAATAAGGGCGGGGGGGCTATAGGTCATTTCATTGGTGAAGTGCAACTGTTGATGTGAACTGTAGCTCCCAAAAGCTTATGCCTTTCAACAAAATGTGTTACTCAAAAAAGTGCTACCACTTGATTAAAGAAAAGGAGCCTCTCATATCCCAAAGATGCTTTTTCAAAAGGCAAGTGGACTTTGTTTTTCCTTGAAGACATTTCACTTTTCATCCAAGAAGCTTCTTCAGTTCTGATCAATTCATATCTTTTAAGCAAGTGATTCTGGAATGGATAACATCATACCAAAATTTGTAGGACTAAATGGAGTCAAGCTCAAGCATTCTTCTAGTCAGAATTCTCTCATCAGTAGTGGCTGTGGGTGCATAGTATATACCACAGTAGCATTTCCCCAAGGCTTATAAAGCTCAGTGTAGGGTTTCTTGTTTTTGTTTGCAGGAGTTCTGAGTTTTGGGCCCAAAATCATTACTACTTTTCCCCCACTGAAGAGGAAATAGCCACACCCATGTACCAAACTCTTTCTAGTCCAGCTGTTTACTTTCTGAACTTCTCTCCTCCTCCATTTTGTGGCATGCATTTTAGAATGGAGTCAGGTACAATAGCAGCCACTTCCTCTTTGATAAAGTCTCAGCAACTTCTACATATGATGCAGTCCTAGTTTTATACAACGCAGTTCTTGCCTTGCTGAACCCTCTACTAAAGGATAAGATGCAGGGCAAGATTCCTCAAGGGAGATAAGAGCAGAAACATAGGCAGGTCTACACAAAGAACTCTGGGGGACCATCTTGATTTTGCTTAATCTCTACAACTTCAAGAGGAGATGGCATTTTCTTTCTGCTGCTTTTTGTCCCGTAAGATTAATTCCTGTCTGAGAAGATCAAGAGTTTATCTTTCTGTTACCCACATCTCTGCAATGGCTGGAATAAAAACTGGACAATGAAATAATAGGGCCACCTGATCTGTTCCAGATGACCACCGGATTGCAATTAGACTAGTCTGTATCACTGTGCTACTATCCAAATCTGGTCTTTCGCATCCCAGATTGGGTAGCCCTAAGCAAGAGAGGAAAAAGCATTCATCAGGTCTGCTTCCCTTCTGAACTTTCAGGTTTCACTTGCCAACAGTCTGGAGTGTGGATTATATACAAAGAGGTTTCTGAAACAATCCTTGGCAACTAAACAACTTCTATTAAAGGTTCATAATGGTAACTATACATAAGGAAATCATTTGGTTTTGATACTGTGTGTCATCAGTAACAGATGAAGCAAACTGAAACTGGATTAATAACATTAATTCTTTTCGTATGCTTTCCTAAAAGGTAGAATTGGATAGAAAATAAGGTTATGAAACTGCTGATATTACATCTGTGTTTATTTTACCCAGTAAATAAATGGTTGTTAATACTTTGCATTTTTTTAAAATACAAAAAGTGGCTGACAGATCTCATTCAATAAATGTGAAAACTAACAAAAATATAAAATGCATGCATAATGATGGAAGTATATTGATTTTGAGATAGATGATGTATGTATGTATGTTATAAGCTATATGGAGTCACCTATGTATGAGTTGGGTGGCTATATAAATTTGCTAAACAAACAAACAAACAAATAAATTGATTTTGAAATTAGTATATTGATCTTTCAACAGCTACTATTCCTGGACTTGTCCGGCTACAATCCGCATAATCTGTCATATAAAATGAGCCACTGTCACAGTCCAGAATAACTGAGAAGGAAGAAAGAGAAGAAAACTACTTGGCCCAAAATGTTAGAGTAAAGATAGAGGCTGTAGATTGGAGCTGAGGGATGGAAAGCACTTTGAATATTTTTTAAACTACATGCATGCATTTTAATGCTTTTTTCCTTCTGTTACCTGTTTTGATTATCTGGATGGTCAGAAAAGCTGGATCTCAAGTTCCAAGTCATGAAAGCTCAGATGGCTCTTTGGGGCATGTTCCGCCCAACGCACCATCACTATCAACCTTGGCAATTTTAAGATGTGTGGACTTCAACTCCCAGAATTCTCCCCATGGTGGCTGAGGAATTCTGGGAGTTGAAGTCCATACATCTTCAAACTGCAAAGGTTAAGAAACACTGGCCCAACCTATGACAAAGGGAGTTGCTATTGAGGGGAAAAACAAGAAAAGGGAGTGCTACATACATCATTTCTTGCTCTTGAAAGAAAGACAGGATATAAATCTAATAAGTAAGCTAAAAATGAATGAATACACCAATAAATAAATAATAGGCTAGACACATCAACCTATCTGTAACTAAATTCAATTTGTTAAAGAACTTGAACAATAACTCAAATGAATTATTACTCATGCAGGAAGAATTTATTATATATGAGACACGTATTACAAATCAGAGCAGCACTCTTATCAACCTCAAAGTATTTGGTTTCGAATAAGTGCCTTTACTTTAAGTTTCAATATTGGAAAGTCCGCAGAGATAAGATAGATTCATGAGCTCCATATGCTCATGCACACTCATGTACTATCTTTTTTTTTCCTTCCTAGTGTTTCTCTACAAGTGCAGAGTCCACTTTTTCGATAGGGAGAGCAACACTTGGTTGCAACAAGAATTGACTGACAAGCTTGTTGCCTAAGCCTGACATTGAGGGTTGAAAGAAAGGACTGGGCCAAAATCACCCAGCCAACTTTTATGCCTAAGGCAGGCCTAGAATTCAGTCTCTTTCTAGTCTGGTGCCTTAACCACTAGATCAAACTGGCTCTCACACATACAGTATACTACACACACACAAAATCTACTACAAAATCCCTTGAGAATATATGGAGATGCCACCAGATCTAGGTAAGTAAGTAATGCACAATTTTTGACAAAGTAATTGCTTCCTTTGAAGTGCCAGCCATTATATCAGAGACAAACACAAACATCACCAGTGTATTGCCTAATTTCCTCATCAGCCAGCAGAGTTTTCAGAAAGGTGTCACTGGTTGTTTCTTTCCTAACGAAAGAAACCATCAAAAACTCAGATTAAGAATGTTTTTCTACTGCTATAAACCTCCTCTAGGAAAATTTATTGTGCCTATTCTACCGAGAGCTGACAACAATCTATGTGCTTTTCTTTTAGTTCCTTTTCCAAATGAATACTTCCCTCTGCACCGTGTAATATCTAATCCATGTTTCTCCCTCCCCCCAAAAAAATTAGCACACTCACCCCCCAGCTCTTCGGGGTCCTTGACCACAATGTGTGCATTGAGATCCTGAAGATGGTGATGCAACGTCTCCAGTTTGCGGTTGGAGTTCTTGAGCAAGTTTTCCACATTGGAGAGATTCTTACGGTCTGTTGTAGCCTTGCGCAAATTTTCTGCTCCCTCCTTTATTTTCAGTTCTTTGCGGATCTCACGTTTAATTTTCTCTTTCTCCTCATCCAATTTCTGCTGCACGCTGGTGTCTGAAAAATCTGAGCTCTGGTCCAGACCCAGGTGCTCCAGGACTGACCAGTTGCCTGGGTCACTCTGCAAAAGAAGCATGGCAAAAAAGTTACTACCAAAAAAGGCTACCAATATTAATCCTTGTCTCTGTTCCTTTCTGAAATTGTAAAAGCCTTGAAAATATCCTAGTGCTGTAAACTAGGAAAAAGGGAAAAAAAATCCAGCAAACTGAACCCCTTCAACAATTTTAACTCTTTCCCTAAATGTATTATAGTTGCAACAAGTAGAGTAGCTATCTCTAAATAAACAGCAACTACAATGCAATATAGGTAGTCCTCAACCTACAATTACAATTGGGAGTGGAATTTCAGTTGCTAAACAATATGGTCATTAAAGAAGTCGTCATGTGACGAAACCTGATTTTTACCACAGTTGTTAAATGAATCTTCATGATTGTCAATGTGTCACACGGCCATTAAACAAAACCAGCTTCCCCAATTGACTTTGTTTATCAAACGCTGGCTGGGAAAGTCCCAAATCACAAGCACGTAATCACAAAAGGCTGCAACTATCATAAATATTGCGATCACATAACTGTGGAAGCAATGTGATGGTTGTAACTTCAAGGATGGGTTATAAGTCATTTTTTTCCGAGGCTGCTGTAACTTCAAACCATCATTAAACAATGGTACAGTTCTAAGTCAAGAATTACCTGTACTCAATTCTGGTATGGAATAAAATCAGTCTGAGTGTTTCAATTTAAAACAAGGAATCTACATCTAGTCCTTGACTTATAACCATTCATTTAGTGACCATTCGAAGTTACAATGGGACTAAAAAGTTTAAGACCGATTTTCACACTTACAAGCACTGAGGAGCATCCTCATGGTCACATGATCAAAATTCTGCATGCTTGACAACTGGCATGTATTTATGACAGTTGCACTGTCCCGGGGTCCTGTGATCACCATTTGCAAACTTCCCAGTCAGCTTCCAACAGGCAAAATCAATGGGAGAAGCCAGCTTTGCTTAATGACCACATGATTCAGTTAAGAACAGCAGTGATTTGCTTAACAACTGTGGCAAAAAGGTTGTAAAATGAGGGAAAACTCACTTAACAACTGCCTTGCTTAGCAATGGAAATTTTGGGCTCAATTGTGGTTGTAAGTTCATTTAAATCTATAAACCTGGTTGTTGAAAACTAAATTTAAATCTAAATTTAAATCATTATTCACTACATTTAAAACTAAATTTAAAATTTAATATTAATTTTTTAATATTAAAATTAAACATTAAAATTAAATAAAAATTAATACTTACACAAACATAAGCCTAATGAGGATATAGTATTAAATGTATATAAATGACCTTCATATGCATGTATTCCTCTTACTCGTCCCATATTTTGCCATTTATCAGAAGCAGGAAGTTGGAAAATTATATGGTTTCCTGAAGCACACTAAATTCAAGTAATAGTACATGATGCTGGCCCTCCCTTAAAGAACCCCTATCAAGATTAATCACAGGTAGGGTTTGGCTGTAACAAATATTCTAATTTCCCAGCAGTCAGGCTTGAAGGAAGGAAGGAGAATTCATCAGCCAAATTCAGTTTCATTTTAATAAAAAAATATACTCCAAATAATTCATTAACTTATATACTGCATTGTATTAATAGTGAATTCCTGCTAGGGAAATAAGAAACAGGAGAGAAACAGATATACACTTGCATTAGTTGCAGGACTGGAAAAGAAAAACGGACCAAGGACAACATTTGACTATATTTAATCTCTATTTCATTTTTATTGTAACCTCATTTTCTCCTCAGACCTAGAACCTAATTTCAGGCCCACGCCAACTACATTCCTTCTCATCACCCTTCCAATCTAAAGATAAAAGCCAGAAATCTTGGTTTCTGTCTTTTTTCTGCATCCAAACATACTTTCCTTCCTTCCTTCCTTCCTTTCCTGAATACACCATATGCAGCTTTATCCTGGATATCTTTTTGATGCTGATGTTGACAACTGCTCCCAACCTCCCTGAACTGCAATCTTAAGAATCTTGTTTCACTTGGCAAACAAAGTCAATAATTCCCATGCTTAGACTTATATATTAGGGCTACAGAACTCATAACAGGCACTAGTTTGAAGAGCTGATAGAAAAAACTATGATACTTGCATAGTTTGCTATAAAAACCAAAAATAGTTGCACAAAACAAGTTAGCCTATACTGAAATCTTAGCTGATCGATGTGGTATTTTAATTATGCTAGAATAGGAATTATCTTAAGATTTATGCCTATGCAAATCTAATTGTGAACAGAAGTACTTAATGGGGATGGTAACATTTCTCCTTAAGATTCCAAATACATTGATATTTTGTTTGCTTTTGTGTGGTTTCTTTTCTTCTGTTTTTCCATTTGGTTCCAATGCTGTTTTATTTATTTATTTTTACCTTCAGCGTTTTATTGGTCACTGTGTTTAAAATACTGTTTTGTTTTTAAAGATGGTGGAAAGCTTGTGATTTTTTTTTTCAACAACACAAGGTTTCTGCCATCTGTTCACTGAGATAAGAAGTATTACTATCATTCTTCCTCTTAAACGAGCTCAGAGCAATCTAAAAAACAATAAACAAGTGCAATAAACACCAGTTTTATTTTGCACATATACCTATAATTGCCGTTGCAGAATATGTTATTTAATACATGAATATATTATTTAACACTTAGTAACAATGTATGTACCTCTTTGCTACAACATGTTTCTTTTATTTGTCACATGTCTCCCTCTCTTTCTTCATCACAGCCAAATTTGAACACTTTTCATTTCCAATGTTAACCGCAACTTGTCATATCATTCAACTCCCTAAATGTGCTTAGTATTTAGAAGAATTTATTATAAAAAGAACATTTATTGTATGATACTGGTCTGTATCAAACAAACAATACTTCATAAGAACCAAATCCTTTTTGATTCTGTCAATATAGTTATTTTTTATTTTTATTTATTTAAAAGATTAATAAAGTCACTTATATAGTAACCACACACAAAAACAGCAAAAAAAGCCAATCAATCGCTATAAAAACACATGACATCTCAAGGCAACGCTCTCCCACACATTAAAATACCATCTTGTTAGGCTCCAGCCTTATCTCACCCCAATATTTGTGGAAAAGTCAGCTTTTCAAGCCGTTCCAGAAGGCAAGAAAGTCGAAGGCCTGCTGAATCTCTGGGATCCTATGTGCCCTTAGATGACAGCATTTAACAGAAAAGACTTGAAGCTCACCCACCCATCTATAGGTAGTTCTCGACTTATGACCACAATTGAGCTCAAAATTTCTATTGTTCAGTGAGAATTTGTTAAGTGAGTTTTGCCCCGTTTTACGACATTTCTTGCCACAGTTGTTAAGTGAATCCCTGCAGTTGATAAGTTAGTAACGTGGTTGTTAAGTGAATCTGGCTTCCCCATTGACTTTGCTTGTCAGAAGGTCGCATGACCCCGGAACATTGCAATAGTCATAAGTATGAACCAGTTGCCAACCATCTGAATTTTGATCACATGTAAAAAACAGTCATAGGTCACTTTTTTTCAGTGCCGTTGTAACTTTGAATGGTCACTAAATAAACTGTTGTAAGTCGAGGACTACTGTAACTGGATGTGATGGACAGATACACTCAATGAGATACAGACTCCCAAGTAACCTTGGCATCAAAGGTGAAAACCACCACCTTGAATTCTGCCCCTGGTAACAAAACCCCTGGGACTCAGAGAAGCTCATATGTAATATGGGCAAAATACGGATGCCCAAAACTGCCCCCACCGCTGCATAATTTCCAGATGGACCTCAAGAATCCTTACAGAGGAAATCACAGTAATCCAGATGGGAAATGACCAGGGCATGACTACTGTATAATATCTCCTAGTTCAGTAAATGGGTGTAACCGGCACACAAAATGCCTCTATGTAAAATCGCCCTTGCCTTGCTATGTCATCTGCTCCTTAGGCAGAAGCCACAAATCCAGGAGGATGTCCAAGTCAAAATTAAGGATAGGAATTGAGTAAAAATTAAAAGCACGTAGTCACTAATAATGGACAAATTGATATGGAATGGGAAATATAGACCAGTAGATTCTTCTTGTCCCGGAAGTCAGAAGCGATTACAGTATTCCAACTACAGACTACAACCCCCAAATAATCAGTCGTGCAACCAAATGACATTCACGCAGCTCATTCAATAACATAAGCAACATGTGAGAAACCTCCTGAAGGGAATTTAAGAAGTGGGCTAGAAAACACAACGGGCAGCTGCTGTCTTCTCATGTTTCATGAAACAAGGAAGAATGTTCCAAACATTGGAGGAGGAAGGGGGGCCTTTTTCTTCCTATGTATTAATTGTCATTTTCCATAATTGGGTGAACCTAAAGAATCAGAGAAGATAGCACTGGGAATAGCTAAAATATTACACTGAAGTGAATTGGAGGGGGGAAAAGAGAGCCAGTTCACTAAAGGTTTGAAGCAGGGGTAGGCAACCTTGGCTCTTTTATGACTCGTGGACTTCAACTCCCAGAATTCCTGAGCCAGCATGGCTGGCTCAGGAATTCTGGGAGTTGAAGTCCACGAGTCATAAAAGAGCCAAGGTTGCCTACCCCTGGTTTGGAGAAAGGCAAGATGCAGATAGATCTTTCTAAATGAACAAAAACCTGCATAGATTTGCTCTCTGATAAGACTAATGTTTTAAAAAATAATTCTAGTCAATATATAAAGACTTTATGATATCAAATATGTCCTGCGCTAAAAAAAATTGTAAGCTTTCTCTTTCTTAATACACAATATTTGTACTCCATTCAACAAATTCATAACTCTATTGCTCCTGTTTGCCATCATTCCTTCTCTTAAACTCCACACATGGCCGACAATATTTTCCTCTAATCCACTGAGATTACCAAACACACCACTCTTACCACCATTCCTCAGCAAGCTGTCTTCACATGGTGGCATGATGGTAAATATTCGGCCAGATTAAACCTATGGATATGCAGCCCTCACCCAGTCTTGCATGAGGCTCTCCATTCGTATAAAAGCATGCTTGTTTAAGTTTTTAATGTAGTTATTCTGTAATATTCAGAGATATTTCAGATCAGGCACCAATCCTCTATTGCACAGCAAATTAAGAATTCAAACTTCCAGGTCATTTGTGGGTAAGGCACCATGGATCTCAAACCAGAAACACACTTTATGGTACAAGATACACACACAGTGGTGGGATTCAAATATGTGAACAACCAGTTCTCTGTGTGGATGCTGCTTCGGGAAGTCCATTCTGGGCCTGGTCAACAAAAAATTAGCTACCGGTTCTGCTGAAGTGATGTGAACCGGCTGAATCCCACCACTGGATACACATCCATACATCTCTATATTCGTGCTATAATGTTTCTCCAGCCTAATTCCTCACTTAATCTGAAATTCCACCTCCCATTTAACTTCCGTATTCACACTACTATAAGGCTTGGCACAACAGCCTCCCTCTCTGATTATTAAAAGATGCAAGAAAGAAGAGAGGAATGTTCAAGTGATTTCCCAACCACCTCATGCTCCCTTTCAAAAGGTGGTACCTCCAGGTCATGCTCGGAGCTGGTGTCTGGTTCCGAAAAGGACATCCGAGAGCCAGGAGATAAAACAGCCGGCCACTGGTTTGCTTGCTACTGTGTGCTGACTGCACCCTCACTTCCTGCATGTTGATTCAAACAGCTCTTCCAGCTTATGTGCAAACAAACCACTTCCTAATACAGTTCCTGCATTTGCTAGTAACACCAAAACAGAGGCCAACTGGAGGAATGAAAATGAGGCTCGCATATCCTCCTGCTGACTTCTCATAATTCGTTCTCTTTATGAGCTAATTTTACATAAATACATATCTATCGTGTTATTCTCTACGCAGTTAAGCACTGTTACTACACGAAGCTGGGGGAGAGGGGGAAAACAAAAGTAATAAGCAAAATAAATTTAAGATAGAAGACAAAAGCAAAACAAATATAAATCTAGTTTACGTTATGACCGTTCCCTACACCCACTTCATATCCTTCCAATTTTGCAAACTGCCTTTCTTCCATCACAGTCATACCCAATTTCAAATACTGCCTTTTGTTCTTTAAACTTCTCGTCTCGCTCTTTAAATCTATTTTTCAATCTTCTCTAAGCACAATATTCTCAGTCTTCCCCTTTGTTTCAATTCATTCACTTTTCCTTCCTATATCTGAGAGTGAATTTTCAAAGGGGAGGAGGATTCCAAAATTACAGCTAGGATAACTTCTTTATATGGACCAATTAAAATTGCACATTTACTTTTTTTTTTTTTTTAACAAACAGACTTATATAGTCGCCCAATTCACATATAGGATAACAATATAGTGAGAAAGTTTTTACATTCCTCAGAATTTTTCTTCAAACTAAGAAAAACAGCGGAGAGAAAAAAGCATGGAGGCCAAGAGTTTGCAAGCGATAAATCACAGAATGGAATGCAAAAGGTGGTAGACTGATCTAAACAAATTAAGGCTATTTTGGATGCAAAATAATTTCAACGTGTACTAAAGGTTGCTGTGAAGAACAAACTAACAGATAATAGCTATTTTCTCACCTTCTGAAAATATATTGTCTTTATGTAATTATTTGGTTTGTCTTCCATACTGACTAGAATGCAGGTAAGATGGGGAACAAGGATGATCACAATACTTTTTTTTACTAGCTTCAAAGCTAATAATTAAATTAATGAATAATTAAGGTCATTACATCACTCCCAACCCAATGATCAGTAAAAAAAATCAATATATCAAAAAATATATATCAATACCTAATTGGTATATCAGAAACAAAACAAATCTACTATGAAAGGTGCCTCCTTATAACACTGATTAGATAAAACAAGTGCAATTATGCAGGAGTAACTAATCTCTCAGAGATGCCATCACTGAGGGTTCATTACTTTAGCAAAGAAATGTGTTGGCTTTTCGAAATTTCTCTTTCACATGGTCTATAAGGGTTTCTTACTCTTTTTTTACACAAAATAGCTTATATAGTGTATCTGCAACCCTTTTGTTATGTTTCTCCATATTATAAATCTTGGATTAGAAAATATTCCATAAATTCAAACATTTGTGAATTTATATCGGTCCCAGCTGGTATGATTCACAAAACTATTAAATCATTTTGCATAAACGTTTAATATTGGTTGTACTGAGGAAGCAAGCAGCCAGAAGGAACAGAGCACATATTACAGGGCAAGTCACACAAAAGTATAGATGTGGCCAATATCTTCTGGAACGTCACTGTCCTGTGAGGATGTGAAAACAAAAGGAATCTGATAGTGTGGCTGTGAAGATAAATGGCACTCGCAGGCTTAGACTGTATTTCTTGAAGTTTGGGACATGTATGTCTTACTGGCTCTCTCAGGCCTGAGTGGGACTCAGGCCAAGTCACGCTCTGAACCTCCTCTGTGCTTGCTCTGGAACCTTCTGATGCAATGCAGGAAACGAAGTTGCTGCTGACTCACCACACTTCCTTCAGAATCAGAGTTGACCTTAACACAGCGTAGCAGACACTGCAATGCAAAGGTCAAGGCAAGAGGGAGGAAAGCTCTTTAGCTAATGTTAGGACAGCAAAGCTAAGGCCAGCATGATTCTATATGGAAGAGTACAAAGCTCCATTTACTTTTTCAATTTTTTCCTGTATTCCGGACATAGAAGACAAAACTGTGCAAGTATCGGAAAAGTTCAAAAATCATGTATGTCGACAGTGAGATGCAAATATATCTAATGGAAGGCAATAAACAAGCTGTTCCATGTCTACTACATATTTCCTACAAGATTTATCTTAAAGATCTGAGACTGAGTTCTTCAGAGTAAAAATATAGATATACCTCCAAATACATATACAGTAAATTGAGTTTTTCGTAATAGGAAATACTATATAGCCTGGAAAGATACATTGGACTTACCATGAAAGCTCTCTTAGCATACAGAAAATTCTACAGAATCTCCTTATCACTCCAGAGGCAAGGTTAGCCTAGAAAGAGTTCTGATGCAGCTTCCTGTGGGAGGGGATAGTTCCTTTTTCGCAGTTTCATAATGACAAACCAGAAAGAAAGCCCACAAAAGAACACTTGGGAAAATTAGGGATAAGGGAGACATGGTTAAACTACATACTGTACACTGGTCCCACATATTGATGGGCCCCCCAATGTGTATTTCTTCCTATTTTGTACTATAGAAATATCTATGTGGTTTGGCTACACCATTTCCTGTGTAAAAAGAGAACCTTCATGATTAAATCTCATGTAGTATTTTCCTGCATCTGAGAGAAGACATTCTATAATATTATAATACAATGTGCTATAGCTGTCTTTAAAGAGAACCTTTAGACAGGAGGCAATTCTAGAAATGCCTAGGTAAATGTCAAAGGTGATCAAGATAGTTGCATTCCTAGAGTAGAAGATCAGAATTCTCAATGAGGAAAGTTTATTCTGAATTTTGTAGCCTAATTTGAAATAAACTTCATTCATATTAAGATCACATTCAATAAAACTTAACAGCCTGATGACACTGTTGAAAGAAATCTGGAGGCTATCTTAGGTTCTGAAATCCACTGTCTTTACTCAGGTATATTTTGATGTCTTATCTGGTACCTGGTTTGTACCAATTCTTCTCTAGTTTTGTCTTGAGGTGGGGGAGAAAGAAGAATGAATCATTTCCTAATCCTTGCGAAAGACTGAATTTATCTTGGTTATGAAGGCTGTATCTAGGCACAAAGTGATAGCACTCACTGGATGATACAGAACTTCTTTTTGGCAGAAAGCTCACCTATTTTTGACATAGGCCCAACCAAGGTTGTATATCAAGTGCAGGAAATCACGAGTCAAGGTGGTTCAAATGAATACACATTTATGGTAGGCTAACACTTTCTACAAAATCTGAAGTACTATTGGTCAAAGCAACTTGGCAATAGATAAGAATCAATGGAATTCAAGATGTGCTGGACTTAGATCTCTTGTGGACGCAAAGGGATTCAAGACTGGTGACCTGTTTGACCTCTCCCTCGGTCTCACCCTAGTCATCTCCTACATTATAGCTACTTTCCATTAAGGATAATTTGTACAGTGGCTGAATGAGGCTCCGCCTAAAGTTTAATATTACCCGAAGGGCCATGATGGAAACTAGTGGGTATTGAGTGGTCTTAATAAGGAAGCCAATTTAAGAATCTCTTAATGTGTGGGTGGACCACATGATGCTTATTTTCCAGTTTGAAGACTGAGAAGGAATGCTTGGTTGCAGATCTTTCATCAAGGCCCTTGCATAAGAAGAGTAGGAGTATTAGTGTAATTCCCTTTCTTTGGTTCATCTGCAGTGCAATCCAATCCTATCCTTCCCTCAGCAGTGGAAGCACTGGTTGGTAGTCAAACAACAAAGTGTACTATCATGCCATTTGGGAGCAGACCCTTGCCTCAGCTCCAGCCATTGCGATTTGTGACTCTCCTGGCCCTGCATCTGAGTCACTAAACTGAAAACTGAGGGAAAAAAGAGAACAAAGAAAGAAGAGGTAAATATGAAGAGGGACTCTGCATTTCATGAATGGTTTGTGAAGGCAGCTGGCTCATATCCTCTCTGGAGCAAGGCTGGACTGGAATTGAGAAAAGAACTATCCTTTCCTATGAAAATCTACATTAGAATTCTAGCCCAATGTCTGGAGTGAATGGAACGAGGATACCCCGTAGAGCAGGGGTCCCCAACTCCCCAGTCCATGGACCGTCACAGGTCCGCGGCATGCCAGAAACCGGGCCACACAAACAAGCGAAGCCCCATCTGCGGGATGCAGGAAGCACACAAAACCATGGCCCTCCGGTCTACAGAAAAACCTCTCTCCACGGAACCAGTCCCTGGTGCCCAAAAGGTTGAGGGCTGCTGCAGTAGAGGATGTCCTGGCTCTGCTGTAGGAAAAAGGTAAATACTAAACAAGCAAGAAAACTTCAGCTCAATGTATTATGATGCCCAGTGCTCAACATCATGAAATTGGAAGGATTAACCATTTTTCCAACTGTAGAAAAATCTTTGCACCAAGGGCATCTGATCCTGCACCATTTAAAGTCAGAAGCTCAGCCAACAGAGCTCCAAAAACTGATTATGTACAGCTTGGCTTTTTGACCCATCAAGCAGGGTTATTTTGCTCCCTTCGTGTAAGTCAACTTATTTTGCTTATGTTGTTGAAGATTACAGACTACAAAAGTTTTTCTCAGGAAAAGATGACATATAATTATGCTGTATATGCATACGATCCAGATGACACAGAAATGAGATAAGTAATTTTAGACGTGCAGATGCTTAGAACTCTCAAACAAGCTTGTGTCATGAGCCAGCTGTCAGGAAAAGACAATAGGCTGTATAGATCATTCAAGCTAGCATTTGTTATTGTAGCATTGGGAATAACAAAAGATACTCTGCCCCAATGAAATATGCAAGCTAATGGATACAGCATTAGAAGGAATTAAAAATAACTGTACAATGTTATAACGTACATCCACTTTATATCTAAAGGTGAAGCAGCTGATTCCCAGCTATATTTTATTCTGTTGAATAATATTCTGTTGAATCATTCACTAGCATACAAAAACAAAATAAAACTGATCCAAAATTCAATCTGCGTCACAGATATGTAGTACAGATATCAATATGTAGTATTCTACATTCTAATTTTACTGGTGCATCTTATTATGTTGCACCATGGATACTAGTATAGTTTGTCAAATGTGTATGCTTTCCACCTTCCAGTATTTATTCCAGATTTGTTAGTTATAAATCCTTCTCATATATTTGAACCTGGATTCTCTCCATATTTATAACATGTTTAATATAGATATTAGGTGGTGAATCAAACACAGATTCAGTAATCTTCTGAAGATTATTTTTAAGTATAACCTTCTCTTGAAGGGTTTCTATAAACTGACTATATTTCCTAGGATATACAGTGGTATTTAAAAGTTCTGGCTTAACTAAACTATACAAACATGTATGTTTCTAATCCATTGAAACAAATTCTGTTGTTTTTGCTTTATTCAAGTTACTTCACACATAAGGTGATTTAAGTAACTCTGAACAATCATACTATTCTATTTATCCTTGGGAAAAGGATATATAGGTTGTAAGAATTGTACCAATTGTGTTTCTTCCAATTTTTCACTTCCAGTTAAGACAGTTTCAGTCCAGTTGTATGGAATAGATTTTATGTTATCTATTTTGCTCTAGCTTATTACTTATAGTATTTTCTTAGCACTTTAAGGGAGTAAATATTCAGAATATTTTAATTAAAAAGTAAGAGTGTAGCGCACCAAATGCTGGTGTCTGCTTGGTGTAATTTTGATGACAATTAAAAACAAGATATGCTATAATATCTGATATGACTCAAATTCTTTTTTTGGGTAGGGCTGCGAAACAATCTGAGCTTGAAACTTTCAAAACCCAGAAAAAAATGTTTTAAATATTCCCAGCTGGTTTCTTCTTATATTATTCTGAGATTCCCAATGTCCCACAGCTAGTTTAAAAAAAAACAAAAAACCACCAGACAGCCATAGAGAGTTGAAAAGGACACATTAGCAAATAAAGCATGCATTACATGTTCCATCTCTATTATCATTGGCTGGAATCATTTGAAAGGACTCAGTGAGGATGAGGGCGCATCAGTTACGCACATGTTCCAAGTCTCAGAAGCTCCATTTCAGACCCTAAGAAAAATAATGCTGCCTGCCTACTATGAAAATTCAGTAGTGCTTTTCAATTTGTTGGTATCAGGATTCAGATCAGGAACCCTATCCCTTACCCTGGAATTTCTGGATTGAGATGTTGTTTCCCCCACGTATTTTGTGTGTTTACTTTTCTTTTTTTAAATAGATTGCCAAATACAGAATGTATACTGTGCATAAACATCAGGAAGAAATCTCAACCCAATAGCTAAAGAAATGTATTTATGCAATTATATTGTTCATTGGTTGTGTTGCTTAACTGGTTCTATTACTGTTAATTCTTTGATGAGTTCATTTCTTTGGCTGTTTTAGCAAGTCAGATTCAGCCTGCAAAAACAGTGCTTAACATTTGCTATCATTGCGCTTTGCATTTCTAACACATATACATGGACTCAAGCAGAGGCTTGAGTATATTCCATGAAAGTATATTGAGGGTATTCCATGAAAGGAGCCAGCTATTCTCTTCTGACTCACTGCAAAAACATATATTGGCTTCACTTGAAAGCTATACCAATCATAATTTTTAACAAACTTATGTAAATAAGCACAGAATATGGCTTTTTTTTATAGTGTAGCTGTTTGGATCTGAAGCATAACAGGTGTTTTGGATCAGGCATGAGCACAGTGGCTGTATTTGTTAGGAACTACTTAAAAAAAAGGCATGCCTTTTCTTGGACTTTCATCTGTGGTAACCGCACATCCCTACAAAATGAAAGAGAAGAGCAAAGGAACCAACTTTCCTGAATAGTTTTGTGCGGTAAAATATTTTAATGTGTAATTCAATGGATTAAGATTCAAATCTGCTACAGAACCTTCAATCTCAAAAAACTACCTTAAATTCGAACTTGAGAGAAATGTGGGATTCTATAGAGAATACGATGCTCTGCTCCAGTTTTACTCAGTGATAGGGGCCCCCTTGGGACCAGCACTCAGCACAGCTATAAAAGGAAAGCAACTATTTCTGTACAAAATAGCTTGAAGAAAGCCCTGAAGGCCTAAGAAATCTAGGCAGCAGGAATTAAAAAAAGACCTTTTTTCTGGTCTTCATTTAGACTGACTATGGCTTTCACAGAGGATGAGAGGAAACATGGAGATAATATTCCCCCTTGTTCTTTTTCAATAGATGCTAAAAGCTGCCACAAATTGCCCCTTGCTGCAATTAGATTTGCCTTTTTGTTCATTTTATTTTGTTTTAAATCAGACTCAAGAATCCCTTTTCACTGGAGCCTAGAACAGAACAACCTCTCTCTTCTAACTTTTAATGAATTAAAATGGAAATATGTAAATTGGGTACAAGTCATTAGGATCATTATGTTTTATTATTTTCATAATAATCAAGGATTAGAGACTACCATGCTAACTGAAGTGTACAGGACACCAAGGGGCTCTGCCGCCACAATTCTGACAGATACTTTGGGTGCTGCTACTAAATAGCTGCAACCGTTGTTGTTGTATATGTTGTTCGTCCATCGATTTCGATGAAGACCTTGACATCTTGTGGATTGTGGGCCATCAACGGTGTGTCCGTAGATGGCTGATTAGACCGATGTTAGCACGGAATGTTCTGCCACATACTGAACAGAGAAATGTGGACACTGTTGCTTTAGCATTTGCAGCTCTGGCTTTACGGAGTGCTCGCTTCTCTTGTGCCAAGATTGTTGTTGTCTATATCAGAAAGTAAATTGCTACGGTTACTAGTCTGCCATCTTTTCAAAGCCACCAGAATCATCTTACCCTCTATCACGTTTATCTTTTTTTCCTGGGCAGGTGGGTATACTTGGCTATATCCACTTACTGTTTTTATTTTCTAAAAATTCTTATAAGATTTTGTGTAAATCAAGAGATAGGCTTGTTTTCAAGGAGACTTGACTTTCAACTTGAGTTCTGGGTACTTATAATCAATCATTCATGGGCATGCCACAATATTCAGAATATGCTGGTTTACCTCAGTTTTACCTCCTTATGCCATATTGCATTTGACAGTCTAATTCATGGCAAACCAAGATTATTCAGAAAATATGAGCAAATGGTAGGTTTGCTACCACATTACAACAGTATAATCTGGAGATTTTCTTGGACCCAGAATTGCTCATTCCCAATATAATAGGACTGTAACAAATTTGAGCTTGCAATCAATCTTTCTTATGCATATAGTGTTAAATACTGTCTATAGATTCATAAAACATAAGAATTACACTTTTATGTCATGGTAAATGAGAGATCCCTTGTATAAGCAGTTACCTTTCATAGAGCTTTGTCATTCAGCAGAAATGTCCAATTAGAGCTGATTTTCTACCATCCATTGAAGATACTATTGGGTTATCATATATTGCACACCTTCAAATCAAATGTAAGTGGATGCACAGATGGGGGTTTTTTTTCAGACAAAGAGAATACCTGGGGATTTTTACTAGTGCTGCTAACATCCAGATTTCTCCTAAGTGGCAACAAAGATATATTTTCTTCCTTTTACCCCTGTCCATCCTAAATAATGAGTATAGCCCTGCAGGTGAATAAATGCAGTAATTAGGCTGAAGGAAAACATTTGCCTTAGGTCTGCACCAGCTTGCATTAACCTTCTCCAAACCCATCAAGCAAAGAGAATCAGCAACAGTGAGGTGACTGAGGTGAAGGAAAATGTACCTCAAGTAGCCTAATTCCTTATTTCTGGTCTTCAAAGCTGAAAGAGCATAGTCTTCATAAAACATCAGAGAACTGAGCTCTACAAACGTGTATTGAAATAAATTAGTTTCTCCCTTGATGTGGATTGTGTTTCATTCAGCCTACAGTATTTCCATTTCTGATATGGGTTGCTGGTATGCTGCTCTCAACTGTCAAAATTTACCGATTGTAGCATAACTATGTAATCCTTATCCCTGGCAGGATAAATACAGTATGTAATCAACACATTTGTGATGTTCATGTCTTCCAAGGGGATACACCTATTTCAGGCAGAACAATCGTGTGGAGGAGGACCAACTTGAAATGTCAAAAAACGTGACACCTCAAAATAAGATAGCAAGTACTTATGTACCATCACTGAAGAGAGCACAAAAAACTGAGAAAAAGAATTTCAAATTGTTAATGAAGTGCTATATTTTGTTTCATGAAGCAGAATTCTGACAGTCTCAGTAGTCAACAAGCTTTCTCTCACTGTCCTAGTATACACACAGAGACACATACACACATTTGAACTGCCACAGCTCAGATGTCAAAATCAGCACAACCACTAGATGGCAGCAAAAGCTCCAAAACATCTAATTCTGCTGCCAACTAGTGGTCACACATACCCACATACTTTTTTTTTTAATAAAACAGTTCTGAACTTTAAGTACCAGGGGTGCTGAAAATCTAAAGGCTGCAATGCAGTGAGTCGTGTAACCTTGACATAGCAACATAGCAAAGATTTCCAGAAATACTACTGCTGCATAATAACATTTCGTAGAATCTCATTAGCTGGATGAATGGATGCCAATGGTAAACAAACCACTGAGAAAGTATTAATTCATATGTCGGATACAAAACAACAAAACAAAAGCTCAAAATAAACAAAACAAAAACCTAAAACAAGTGAAACAAAAACCAGGAATTTAAAGGATTATAAGAAGACAGCTGAACAAGAATTGGACTTAAGCCATCAAAGAGCCAGCAGGTTTCAGACATCCTTTCTATTTTAAAAGGGAACTGACTGGAGAAACTGCTCTGATTGGAAACCAAGCCTTATATTGAAAACCTGCAATGCAGCTTAACACGTCCAGTCTCAGCATGACATCAACCCTTTGAAGCAAATGAACAGTTGACCATTTGTTTGGAGAAGCCAACCAATTATCTCAGGGGCAGACAGTATATAGTTCATGGGCTGCATACGTCCCCAGCATAATAACACCATACTACCAAATTGTAACCAATGTTTGATAATGCCATCCCAGCTTAAAATAAGCATTGGAATGGGAGTGGCATTTCCACCCTTAAACTGCACTCTCCCAGGGTCCAAATCACACCAGTGATATTTGACAATTTTGCAACTGAATTTGATTCTGAAATTTGAAAAACCGCATCTGCATTTTCCAAAAATGTCACACATCACCAGCTGCCTGTGGCTTTCCACCTACTTGGAAGAGTAAGCTGCACAATCCAGGAAAGTTGACCATCCCAGCCTTAGCTAAAGCAGCTACTCCTGGATAGCAAAACTCTCCATGGGAGAAAAATCTTTTATTTTTTCTTTGGTTTTGTAAAATTAAGTTTCCAAAACGTAACTGCATGGCCTCTACTAACCTTACAATGTCAACAACAAACCAGGTCGATCTGCCTTGGTGAGAAAAAGCATCACTCAAGCATTACCAACCCAATGAGGTATTATAAACACAGTTTCTGAATAACTGTTTCCAGCCCTCTTGTGCTTTTAGTTTAAGTTTGGATGGTGGGGACAATACTTACAAAAATGTGAATTCTTACTTATAAGGGCCTCTTGCTCCGATACGATATTCCCAATGGGGACAGACTGAAATTTTCAGAATTTGGAGAGAATCTTATGACGTTTCTTAAGTAGTAAGCATTTTAGACCCTGTAGAGTTCTGAAACATTCTCTTTTCTTCTAATTTCATTAAAAATAACATTCCTGAGTTTTTGTATTTTGCCTCTAAATTTGATAGCATAATCCGAAAAATTTAGAGAAGTCACAAAATCACATGGCCACTACTACTATAAATTAATTCCTTGAAAATCGACTCTAAAGAAACGAATTACCCCCTTTGGGGTAGCTTCTGGATGAATTTGGAAACATATATTGCTACGCATATAAAGAAATAACCTCAAGATTTCTTTACACTGAATTGCTTCAATGTATTCTGGCCCAGATGCTTCGTTCACGTATCTTGAAATAATTGTAGGGTGGGCAGAAGGAGATTCTTTGAAAATTATTCACAATCAGAAGCTTTTTTTTGTCTTCTTCACAAAGACACTCAGTGAAGGAAAGAAGAGTGTGCCTGGCTTAGATTTTAAGCTTGCCACTGAGTCCTTTAAGTAATACAGCTGAAAGAACAATTATTTGCTTCTGCAGCTTTGGAAACTACATCACATTGACATGCCAGCTTAAAATATTATATATTAATACTGGTTTTAATCATCTGGTAAACAAAACTGACTTTATATTGGTACTTCAAGTTCCAGTTCACTGATATCCAATGATGCAGACAAATTCTTATAATAATAATAATGTTGGAAGGGACCTTGGAGGTCATCTAGTTCAACCCTCTGATCAGGCAGGAAACCCTATACCATTTCAGACAAATGGCTGTCCGGTCTCTTCTTTAAAACTTTCAGTGTTGGAGCATTCACAGCTTCTGGAGGCAGGTTGTTCCACTGATTAATTGTTCTGTCAGGAAATTTCTCCTTAGTTCTAGGTTGCTTCTCTCTTTGGTTAATTTTCATCCATTACTTCTTGTCTTGCCTTCAGGTGCTTTGGAGAACAGCTTAACTCCCTCTTCTTTGTGGCAGCCCCTGAGATATTGGAAGACTTTTATCATGTCACCCCTTGTCCTTCTTCATTAAACTAGACATACCCAATTCCAGCAGCCGTTCCTTATATGTTTTAGCCTCCAGTCCCCTAGTCATCTTGGTTGCTCTTCTCTGTACTTTTTCTACAGTCTCAACATCTTTTTTACATTGTGGTAACCAAAACTGGATGCAATATTCCAAGTGTGGCCTTACCAAGGCATTGTAAAGTGGTATTAACATTTCACGTGATTCTTAGGGCAGGTGTGACAAATTGTTTATCCTTTTCCCAGTTTGGCTTCTTGATGATGATGTTATCCATTCAGTTGAATCCAACTCTTGGTGATTCTATGGGCCAGATCTCTCCATGTTTTCCAATTTTTATTTCTTTTGAGTTTTTCTATGTTCTGGCAGGTGCCAGTTTTAATAGTGTGCAGCCACTGTGTTCTTTGATGGCCTGGTTTTCTTTTACCCCTAACTCTTCCAAACATAATTGCTTTCTCCAATAAACTCCCCCGCAATTTATGGCCAAAGTAAGTGAGATGCAGTTTCATGATTTTGCCTTCTAGTGACATGTCTGGTGTTATGCGTTCCAGTACTTGCTTGTTAGTCATGTTTGCTATCCAAGGAATACACAGGAGCCTACTCCAGCACCACAGGAGCCTACTCCAGCCTACTCCAGCACCATAGCTCAAACAAATCTTCCTGTCTTGCTTTTTTAACTTTCACAACCATAGGTAGCTACGGGGAACACAACAGAGCAAAGTAATTTACATTTGGTTGCCAGGTTGATGTCCTTCCTTTCCATATTCGGCTCATGTTCATCTTTGCTGTGAGATCCAGTGCAATCTGACATTTTATTTATGTGCTACATTCATTTCTTTGAGCTATCTGTAATCCTAGGAAAGTGAATTTTTCCACACATTCCACTCTTCACCATCAATTACTAGTTTGATGTTTCTCTTCCTTGTAGTGGTCATGAGCTTGGTCATTTTGATGTTCAGGAAGAGATCAAAATTCTCGCTTTCTTCTTTGATTCTCTTGATCAGATGTTCCAGGCCTTCTTTGGTTTCTAAGAGGAGAGTTGTATTGTCAGAATATCAAAGATTGTTGATGTTTCTTCCAATTTTTACCCCCATTTTTGATTCTTCACAATCTAGCTTCCTCATTATCATTTTGGCATACAGGTGGAATAAGAAAGGGAGAGAATGCAACCTTGTTGCACTCCTTTCTCTATCTTAAACCAATTGGTGTCTCCATATAGTGTTTGCACAGTGGCTTCCTCATTTGTGTACAATGATTGCACCCAACTTGACCAGATGTGCTGGTACCCCCAGGTCTTATAGCTTTTCATGATCAACACAATCAAAGGCTTTCTTGTAGTCAATGAAGTACATGTAAATGATCCTTTGATATTCATTAGATTTTTCCATGATCCAGTGCAGAGTTGCAATATGATCGTAGATGCCATGATCCCTTTGAAAGCCAGCTTGGACATTTGATAGTTCCCTTTTGATGGCTGGTGGTAGACAGCCCTTTTGATGGCTGGTGGTAGATGGCTGGTGGTATATAATTTTAAGCAGAACCTTCCTTATGTGAGGGATGAGAGCAATTGTGCGATAATTGGAGTAATCTTTAGAGTCACCCTTTTTTGGCAGTGGAATGAATACTGAGCGTTTCCAAACCTGTGGCTACGTGTTAGCTTCCAGATTTTCTCGCACAGGTCTTTAATGACATTGGGTGGTACAGGTCTAAGTAATTCTGCAGGGATAGTGTCAACACCTGGAGTCTTGTTGTTTGGCAGTTGGTTCATCACCCATATGATCTCTTCCTCAAGGATGGTCGATTCTATTTCTACTTCTCTTTCCTCATCACCCTGAGGCTGGGCTCCTTTGCTACCTGCATACAGTTCTTCTGTACATTCTTGCCATATGTTCTTGATGCCTTCTTAGTCAGACGATTCTTTCCCTTGCTTGTTTTTAATGATACCTTTACAAGCAATAAATGATGTTCGGATCTTTTTCATTTGCATAAATGCATTCCTGGTGTGACCCTTCATGTAGGCTGCTTCAAGTTGTTTATACTGCTCATCCCAGTTAACTTCATTACCTTTCCTTGCTGCCCTCTGGAAAGCTGCACTCAGCTTTCTTCTTTAATTAATTTAATTATTAATTAATTAATTAATTAGGCTTCTTAACAGATGATAAGGAAAGAAGAGACAGTTAGTTGCAGGAATTTATGATGCCTCCTTGAGTGACAGAGCAATTGCAGCACTAATGACAGTTCTGAAAAAAAATCTAATTTAGGTTTAGAAGTAGGCAACTCTAGGCCATTTATTTACATATCTTTCTTATACAATATAAGATCCTTGAGTAAATGGTTAGTGACCAACTCCAGGACTATTCAAAGTATATTATTTTCTAGATCCATGTCTACTTGAATTTGGTCAAAAACTCTCTTCATCAACCCTGCTGGCTAATTAGAGATTTCCATAGTTAAAAAATATAACAGTAAATTATTAAAATGTGGAATGCCAAAAATAAGAGTTTTAATCTCCAAACTAAAATAGCTGTTAATATTTATTCCACAATAACTAAGAGACTACAAATATTACTGCTGGTACTTAGATTTTATCAAAGGCTTAGTTCAATTGTAGTTGTTCACAGATGAATTCAATCAACATCAGCTGTTGCTTGCCTTGGCTTCTTACATGGGATAAGATGAAGATTAATTGGCAGTGGCAGATAGGTTTATTTCAGGCAATCCACAAAGAACAGACTCTTGTTTTATTCTGCCACAGAGAGAACTTTTTTTTTAATGCAGCTACAGTAACGAAACAAGGCAAAAATTCTTCTATTACAAGGCAACAGATTTAACCTTGTTCTTTTTTTAAAAAAATAAATTTTATTAGTTTTTTAACTCTTACAACAAAGTGCTCGGGACACACCGTGGTGCTGGGGTAGTCAAATATCCAACAATAAATCCATATAAAATAACCCAAGTAAATACATTAAATATTCCCTCTCTATTTCCCTCAAATAATATAATATATTTAAAATAATCCATTTCTATATTAAATTTCTATAAATTCTAATCCTGTTTTTAAACTTTATTAATTTACAATTACCATAATCCATTTTAACCTTAAATAAACATATTATCACTTCGGGTAGATTTAACCTTGTTCTTGATAAACAGTTTTGTTTTAGGGTAGAAACCTACTCTATTCCTAGAAGCTTGAATTAAAAAAGATTAAGTTGCAGGTGATCACAAATACCTTTGTTCGGAAAACCTGAAACACAGAGTAGACAATAGCAGTTTAGAGTATTTGATGTAAAGCAGCATTTTTCGTTGTTTTAAGGTTGAAGTGAAGAATTTTTTTAAACAGAATTTTTCACCCTCTTTAGTTAATTATTAGAAAACATATATGGATGCCCATTTTATATGCCATAATCTTGGACAGCTTACAGCAAGTACAATAAAACCATGTAAAAAAATTAAAAACCTAAAACAAACAAAATCTCAAAAGGCATGGCCTTGGCACTCTTAAACAACACTTCCGAATAATAACAATCACTGGGCTCCAGCTTCACTGGATCCCAACTCTTGGAAGAAGAGCTAATTTTTGAAGGCCTACTGGAAGATTAATGGCCTGCCGGTGCAGGGAGGGTTGTTCTACAACAGTGTTTCTCAACCTTGACCATTTTAAGGCATGTGGACTTCAACTCCCAGAATTCCACAGCCAGCATTGCTGGCTGTGGAATTCTGGGAGTTGAAGTCCACATGCCTTAAAATGGTCAAGGTTGAGAAACACTGTTCTACAAGATAGGGACCACTACTGAGCAGGCATACTACATTTTTTACAGAAGGCACTTGAAGCATGCCCATCTATCTAGTGAAATAAGCAGATACCCTCGCAGAGAGGCGATCCGACAAATAAGCTGGTACCATGTCATTTAGGGCTTCAAAGGTGACAACCAGTACCAGAAAAATTGGAAGCAATGCTGCAAACCAGATGGCACTGACACCGTGCACCTGCTACATTCTGGACCAGTTGCTATTTCCTGAAGTTCATCAAAGGAGGCCCCATACAGAGTGTGCTTGCAGTGTTCTCATCACTGGGAAGTGGAAAGGCCACGAGTGACTGTGAGCAAGGCCTCTTAGTCTATAAATGGGCTCAACTGGCACAAAATGGATCTGTGCAAATGCCCCCCCCCACAGCTACAGCATTCTCAAGCAGGATCGTAAGTCCAAGAGGATCCCAAAGTTGTGCATCAACTCTGTCAGGAAAGTGCTATCCCACTGAGAGTTGGGGAGGGGGGGGGGTTACTACTTTCCAGTGAAATTCTCTTGTCGTGTTCCTGCTTTGGCTTGCAAACCAGTGGTCATAGTAGTTGGCTACAAAATCCAGCCAATAAACCAAAAGGACTGGTCATTCAAAGAATATAATACTATTTCTAATTCTCAACATTCTATTTCCCATGAATACCAATTATCCTCCTACATCACAAATATCTTATAACAACAGTGGCTGAATTTATTATTGTAGCACTGGATGGTTTTTTGTTATTGAAATTGGGCAGAATTTTGGAATGGGAAATAAAACAATACCGTACTATGCAATATTCCCTTGTATCATGGTTTTCAAGGCACTAGGACACTGGCAATTTTCTAATGTATCCTGCAGGGCATTAACCAAGTGCCGATACAGCAGCGTGATAAATAATTCATGCTAGTTGGCAAACAGCCGACACAAAGCAATGAGCATAAAGATCTTAACTTTACTGCCAGGAGTTGTGCATTCAGCAACTGGAGAAATGGGGAGGAGGAGGAGGAGGAGGAGGAGGAGGAGGAGGAGGAGGAAGAAGAAGAAGAAGAAGAAGAAGAAGAAGAAGAAGAAGAAGAAGAAGAAGAAGAAGAAGAAGAAGAAGAAGAAGAAGAAGAAGAAGAAGAAGAAGAAGAAGAAGAAGAAGAAGAAGAAGAAGAAGAAGAAGAAGAAGAAGAAGAAGAATTCCTGCTATAGTTAGCATCATTTGTGAAAGACTTTAGGGTTAACAAGTAGCTTTCCTAAATTCTGTAAATAGTTTGATTTTCTGCAAATAATCTTCTAAATAACCCAAACCTCTTACATAAGAGAACCAAACCATCCACAAGATACTACAAGGATAAATGCTGGGCTCAAACACACCAGAACAACACATACATATCTTGACATGTGCCATGATTCACAGCTTTCTGCATTTCACTTCACCATACTGGAAGCATTTGCACCAGTCATGGTAATAAATCTCTCTACTCTGGAAATTAAATTCTGCATTCACGCAGCTAGCTAACAGAATGAGCTTCTCAAACTTAACATGGCTAGATAAGTTATTGCCAACAAGGAATTATATATATACACAGAAAATCAACCTGCTGCATAAAGAAGGAGTTAAGCTGCTTGTAAGGGAGGGAAAGAGGAAGAGTCTCAGGGCCTTTTTCCTCCCTCTTTTTTAAGCCAAAAGATAGTTGGTCATTCTTTTCTGAATCTTGAGAGTCAGACCATCTGTTCCATATTTACACAGCAATTCTTTCTGGCCTAAGAACTGCTGGTTTCCTTCTTGCCAGTTTCAGCCTTTATATAAGCTAATGCTATGGGTCTAAATGCAGGGAAATGCTTAGTGCCATGATACAGCACAAGGTAAATTCTACTACTGACCTTTTGTTTTTATATCCTGCACTTACACTAGAATGATCGATAAAAAAGCACAACGGCACTCCTCAATTTAAAGACAGAACAAGAAAAAAAGATGGAGGGGAAAATGGAAACAAAGATAAAGGGGGTTATTTTTAATGTGGTAAGGACTTTAGTTTTTCCCTCTGGCATCTGTGACAGAGCTATTGAATGATAGTTGCAAATAAAGTGAAACCTAGTAAATCTAGTTTTCCTGATGGCCTTCCTTTCTTACTGTAATAGTAAAATATCTGATGACTAATGGCTGCAAGAAAGGTAAAACCCAGTGCATACTAGATCACAGAAAATAGGAAGGTAAAGGCTAGCCTATTAAGGTTGCTTTCTTATAAACTGAATGCCAACTACATTGCGCATGCTAAAATTATTGAAATATTTATCCATTCTATATCTATTAGCTTTTGTTTTTAAAAACTATTTTATAATTACTATTGCTCATACAACTCCTTTGCAAACAGCAATAAACAGACTGCTTACTACAATAATAGCCTTCTAAGATGCCAGATGTAACATACATTTAAAGAAGAGTTGGGAGAGCAGGAAAAATAGCTTGGGAGAGCAGGAATAGTTGGGAGAGCAGGAAAAATAGATCTTTGTCTTCAAAATCCCAAATAAATACATTCTTTACAGGATTCTTACTGTTCAGAAACTGTAATTCTCCTACTGCAAAGAATGGAAAAAATATCTGTCCTCTGTTTTCCAGTGATGAAAAACAAGCAAAACTGTAAATCTCCATCCTCTCCCACTTGCTTTGGCTTTTCCTTTGAACATTTTGTTTAGAAAAAATAACACTTTCAATTATACCTGATTTTTTTTTTTAATCAGGAAACTTTCATGTGAAACTAGAGATTTTCCAAGATGTCTCTCCTGCATGATACCCCATTCCGCCCTCACATGTAACACTAACCACCATTACAGGGAGTAGAATTTCTAAATCACATATGGAAAATTACTAGCAAATCCCCTGCCATTCACAGCTCAGATACTGGGGCACTAGGAAGAGTGTTAAAGCCAGATAGTTGGCAAGACAGTTTTCATTCTTAACTGTTCATTGTTTATTTGGTCATTTGTTACTCAGAATTCTGATTAGAGAGGCTGATATGTTACAACAAAAAGAGGAATTGGGACACATCCTCTTTTTTCAGGGGCCTTTGGATTTGGCCTGCCAGTCTAGATTCTCTCAGAGGACCAAGCTTATTTAGCAGACTCTCAAAGACTGCTACAGGACAATATAAACCAAACTCAAATTGTTACATCCATCTTCTGCCTTGGAATGTTTTCATATTTGGTTGCTCTAGGGGGTATATAATTTCTTTTCTTTCTCTCTATCTGAATTCTCTTTCCTCCTTTAAAGTACTGCAAGCATACAGAGAACAGACTGAAGCACTACCCAAAGTATAAATTTATTCTTTTCCAGAAAAACTTTGGGGGAAGGGTTTGTTAAAGATCTTATAAGCTTGGCACATTTTCAGTGTATGGCTGAATGCCTGTATCAGGCTCTGCAAATCCAAGCCAGTTCCCACATTAACCGTTCTCAGGGCCAAGGAAGCACAAGAACCTGTCTGTTTGACCCATCTAACTCCTCTATAAAAGCTCCCCCGTTAGCCTGTGGATAATTCAGGTGAGCTAACATATGGGGACATAAGGAACCCAAACTATTTGCTGAAAAAGACACAGAGATGCAGATCAAAGCCAAAACCATCCCAAATGCTGAAGGACAAGTGGCTAGAGAAGATTCTGCCCTACTACTAACACAGTGGGATGTAGAAGTTTAGCAAAGGTGTGATGGCAACCAAGGCATCCAATTTCCTGCCAGCAAGCTCCCCCTGTGTAGGTCACTAGAGTTTAGTAGGGATTATGAGAAACTTTGCAGGAAGACATTGTTTCTGTTACCATCCATAGGCAAAATGGGGGAGGGGGAGAAAGGATGGCGCTTGAACAAAAACGGCCTTGATTTTGAAAAGCCAAGAAATGTTATTTGCCTGAGCAAATTCATTTTAGGTTAATGAAGCAGGCTGTACTTTCTTCCACCCCTTTTTTCCAACTCTGTCTTGGACAAAAGCCAGTGAGAGAAACTGACTCAGATGCTGGGAACCAGGGGAAATTGTTGCCTTTTGTCCAAAGGGACCTTCAAAAGATTTGCAATTGTGTAGGAGAAGAGAACTGGTCATACAGTTGATTCATCCCTCCCAAGAATCCCTGCCAAAGTATCAGGAACTAAACTGGCACATTACAGGCTAATGAAGCAGGCTGTGTCCATGTTACAATAAGATAAGAGAAAATTTCCAACTAGGCCATCTGAACCCACCACCCAGCGCACCCATTTAGTGGAACTGATTATAGTGGGGTGCATTTAGTACCAGGAGGCGCTTAGTTGAACTAGAATTACATTCATTGATGATTGGAACAGGGATTAGTGCATGAATTAAAAGCAAATTCACTAAGTGAGAGCAAGCATCACAGCTTGCAATACTTGGTATTACCTCTCAGACTAGAGCAGGGGTGTCAAACTGCCGGCCCGCGGGCCGGTTTCATCATACCGGAGCCGCGCCCACCCCATTGCCGGCAATGGCGAAAAAGCTCCAATACTTCATGTGACATCACATGACGTCGCAAGTTTGACATGCCTGGACTAGAGATTCTGGACATTTCATCATCCTCTCTAGGGAATCCTGATAGATGGGATTATAAATTTCTAAGTGAATGATCAGCACTCCTGCTGAACTACAATTCCTAGGTTTCTTTGGGGAAAATTAAGACAATTATAATGAGACACAAAAAGTTTATAATACAGGACTGTCTGAAAAAAAATGTTATGATGCAAGACATTGTTCCTGGAACAGTACCTATGAGCAGGTGATATGTGGAACATGTTGTCAATTAATGATTACAATGTGAACGAGGTGTTTGGTTTCTTTCGTTCTGCCTTCATGGAAGAAGGGAGAAAACAAGGAAAAATTAACAGGTAAAACAGCTTTTTGTACATGATTTAATTGCATGTATAGCTTATTACTCCCTTTAGTCATTTTACAGTAATTATAGCAATCTCTGTTATTTAATCCCCAATATGATACTATATTCAGATATAACAATTTGAATTCTGGAACACAGGATTCACAGCCAATAATTATCAGCAATTATAACTATGAATGGTGGGTGATGGAAAGAGCTCTTCCTCCACAAAGAATGGAAAATAATCAGCTAATTTTTAACTCATCCTTAAATTATCTAATTATGGGGGAACAGAAGGTTGATGAAATTTATAGACCCTACCAAATTATTTAGAGAGGACAATATGGAAAAAGGGCAGTGAAGAACTCTAAATGGATTTCTACAAACAAGAGGATCAGGCATAAGGTCCTTAACTCTCTGTGTTCAAACAGAGGCTTGATAATAATGTATCAGGAGTGCTTTAATTTAGATTCCTGCACTCAGCAGGAGATTAGGTTGATGGTTCCTTCCAATTCTAGATGAGGCTTACTATAAACAGCACTGAATGATGCACATTATAGCATAGTACTAATAATTTTTTTAAAAGCCTAAATTCATACATATACTAATGGCAAATCGTCTAAGAGAGACTGACTAGGAAAGAGATCTTCTGATAGGGATGGAAGCTTGATGAAAACTTTTAATTAAACTGTTCTGGAAAAGACAATTTTCATCTTGAGAATCATTAGAAAGGATTTTTTTTTAAAATGTCATCATAATGAGTCATATTTGGAATACTATGGACAGTTCTGTCCAACAAACAAAAACAAAGAAGTGGTGAAATCATTTTCCTATGGAAAAAATTGCCAAAATTAAGCTTCTTTGCTTAGAAAAGAAAGAGGTATAAAATTGGACAAGTCATTGAAAAAAATAAAAATAAGTTCTTCTTCCCATCATTAAGTCAGAACTTCACAGCATGTAAGTCAGTGTTTCTCAACCTTGACAATTTTAAGGCATGTGGACTTCGACTCCCAGAATTCCACAGCCAGCATTGCTGGCTGTGGAATTCTGGGAGTTGAAGTCCACATGCCTTAAAATTGTCAAGGTTGAGAAACACTGATGTAAGTGAATGGGAACATGGTTCCCCAGAAACCATCATACTTGGGAGTCCTGCTTACCAGGTGTTGCAAGATATCTGCTCTATGACAAAGAGTAACAATATCCTATCAATCAGTGAAGTATAGTGCTTTCTCTTGACTATCAGTCTATCCTAATATAAGTGTTGTCCTCCCTAGAGAAGAACTGTTTCACAAAGTAGGCCATATGAACCTATCCAATTTTGCAATCCTACTTTGTATTTAATTAAACCCTGCCATTACTACGAGGCTGATGTTTTCAGTACTGTATCAATTTTCCAATAGAAAGGGTAGTAAAGTATCTGAATCCTGATTTAGATTTCTTTTAAACCATTTTAGCAATTTTTAACCAATGGGTATATACTGTACTGAATTCTGTTAGGCCACACAGAGAGGACTGGCTTCAACCAAGGTCACCTCTGACTTTTCACATTAATGGATGGCATTTCTTGAATGCAAGCTGATTTAGTCACACAAGGAGAAATACTCCAGTCACTCATTGTAAACTAAAAGACAGAAGCCTGGAGAAAAGAATCATGGGAAGGCTCTTTGTAAATCACTCAGTCTTCTAAAGTTAAAGTGGTTTAAAAAATTCATAAATAAAACAAGCTTAAGCATACTTTGGCTAAGGAAGAAGCATGGAAAACAACTTGAGATTTAGAACTGCTTGACACAGCAGCAGGGAAACTGGTGTTTAATCAAAACATAGCTAAGGCCAAGAGGTGTCTGAGATAACAAAGAGAGAAACAAGGAAGCCTTCATTGCTGCCCTTCACTGTTCCCAGCTGCAGCAGCAGCAGCCTGGGGTTTACATCACTGTTGGGCTTGAGCAGCATTCATAGTGGCTATGAGATAAAAGTAAATTTACAGTTATGTTATCAGGTCTGCTTCTTGACCAGATACCTGGTGAATCAAATGTAATCTGTGAAAATATGAACACCTGCTGTACTTTTAGAAAATGACGTTGAAAGTGAACATCATGTGATCGGAGCAGGAGCCAGTAGCAATGAAGCAGCCACCACTTTCCCAAATTTCATCCCTTGGGAGTCATGGATCCTAGACACATGGACACATTCTGTAAGTCAGCCCATTTAAGGTACCTTGGTTCAAAACTGTTGCCTATGATTTCATCCAGTTAAAGGTCATGACAACAAGAATTTCAGTAGTATCTCGATATGCCCTAAGATTCAAAACAGCACATTAAAGCAAAGTTGAGGAAATCATATCAATGTTTCTAAGTGCAGTATCCCTCATGGACAAATTATAAGACATTTGTTAATTAGTTGAAAACTACTTTGCATTCAATCATCCTGCTTAAATTCCCTCCTGTCACGTCCAAATTAAATAACAGCAGCCAAGGGAATTTAAATAGAGTCTTTGTTCCTGTTTTAGCATGGAAACAAGGAGTAGGGTTAAACAGATGAAGGTAGCTTTTCAAAAAGTCAGTCAACTTATTTGTTGTTGGTTAGCAAATTGCATGCTGTTATGTCTTGCTGCTTCTTTTGTATGAAGTAGTGGCAATCAGGAGAAAAAAAGCCTTTGAAATGTGAATTTATAAAAGATAATTTATAAAAGATAACTTGAATGAGTCCTTCAGAGAAAAAAAGATTGGGAAATTGCAAATGTCATCTAGGAAATTGGAATATTCTAGAATACATATGCAATGAGAAGTATTTCCTACCTAAATTAATTACACTAGAAAAGATTAAGGGAAAATGCAGGACCGGCTTAAAAAATTGTACAGTACATGGATTGACAAAAATAGTTTTGGACAGTAATATCAAAGAAGCAAACAGCATTGATCGTTACCGATATCTGCACACAAAGAAACAGCTTTGCTTAATGCACTCCACAAATAACTATTTCCCTTCTCAAAATGGAAGATCACTCCATTCTAAGACATACATAATAAATTTCAAGACACACCTTTCAAATGATTTTTCATTAAGAAGCCACACATTTTGGCTGACCTGACTAGCTAATCAGCCTAATTTTATTTATGAACAACACTGATTTCTTCTTTGTCTCTTCCTCTTCTTTGTAGGAGTCATAATAAGCCTGAATCCACAAAGCAATTTACAGGTATTTTGAATATAGTACTATGAAATATAATATAAAGGCAGAGATAAGAATGAATTATTGTTTAGGGAAAGATGATTAAATATATCAACCTTTCTTCAAAATATGAAAGATTTCTATTGTTAAATTAGCTATTGAAAGATTGAATACATGAACTAGATTTCTAAACAATATTGCAAAGGTACTTGGTTTTTGCTCAGTTTTCTAATCCATTGCTTTCTGAATCCATGTACTTTTGATTTAGTTCGAAAATTTGCTAATTTTGGCTCAGTGTGGGAATCAGGCCTAACAACTGATTTATTACATTATAATAATCAAGTATATCAAAATTGTACCTCAAGGTTTGTTTACTGTCTTGTTGTTCTTTAATACCGATAACAGCATATCTTTGAAATAGAACATGTCTCTAATTATTTCATACTATTCTGAAATTGTATTTCCTATATGTGTACAGACAAATCCAAGGACCAAGGACTACAGTATAATCATACTGTTTTCTTCCAAGTGGCATCCATAAAGTGGAATGGAAAACAGTGGATTCCCCTCATCTCCCAATACATCATTCACTTGCAGCTACTTAAGCACAAAATCGCAGGAATGGACAACTTATGAAAATCAAGCTCTGATTAACAGATTGTCAACATTAGCCAATTGCCAGTCAGAGCCAATATATAGCAAAGATATTATAAGAAATGAGTATCCATAGCAAACTGTCTGCTTGTACAACAACAGCCATTCAGAAAAGTTGTAGCTTAGCCTTGCAGTGAAGTCACCAGAACAGCTTCTCAAAATCAGAAGCAGGCAGATGTAGCAATCCGAGGCACTTTGTATTCAAAGAAGAATCTCACTCTCTCTCACACACACACAAATACAGACACTAAAAGAACCCCATTGCTTCTCTCACCTCCATCGCAGAAAGGATTCAAAGCTTTGAGCATTGAGAAGTACAAGCAGTTCTTCTCTGTTTTTCCAGACAATATTCTGTATCCAAGATGAATGTGGAAATACTAAACAGGCACACAAGAGCCTTGGCAGACACATGAGCTCTCATTCTCACTTCTCAAGCGCCCAACATGAAGCCCTTTTTTACACACACACACACACACACACACACACACACACACACACATGCAATATAGCGTTACAGGGCATCAGTTTCTGGTTTCAGTTCCATTTTGTGAAAAGCAAATCAGTCTCCAGGCAAGAGGCTGAAAAAGTTTATACTGCAGGGTAGAACAGCATAAAGCACTCCATGCATTTCTGAATTGCAACTCTCAATAGCTGCACAAATCATGAAGGATGCCTTGAATTCTAGTTCAAAAACATATGGAATACTACAGGTCACCTTTCTCTATTCTACAGCTATTAAACTCTCATGGTCCCACAAGTTCAAACCAATACAACAAAATACAGCCAGTCTTTGACTTACAACAAAATACAGCCAGTCTTTGACTTACAAATAGTTGTTTAGCAACTGTTCAAAGTTACGATGGAGCTCTCTGGGCGTAATTACGACCCAGCTCTGACATCCAGCTACATCCTGTGCAGTCATATGTCTGCATAGTGGATGCTCAGCAACCAGCCCACATTTACAACTGCTTGCCGCGTCCCACAAACACGTGACCACATTTTATAATGGTTTTGCTGAAAAATCAGCATTTACTTCTGATTTTTGGCAAAACCGGCCCATAGGGAACCATTGATTCACTTAACGGCCATGTTGTTTGCTTTATGTTGGCTGAGTTCACTTAATGATCATCACAAAAAAGGTCATAAAAAGGGTGAATCACATGGGTGATCCAACTTACAACTGTCACGACTTACAACCATGATGGGCAGGCTCCATTACAGTCATAAGTTGAGCACTACCTATAAAACATACATTCATACAGATAGTGCCCTCCAAGAATTGTTGGGTGGCAAGGTATCTCGCAGTTTGGGCTGGGATGTATTACTGGAAGCTGAACATGTATAAACCCAATCTAGACAGTAGCCACTGTGACCAGAAACTCCCAATTCTAGGCATACCCTTGTGTGAATCTACATGTGCTTGCAAAACTATATACATATGTCTAGAGTCTTGTAGATTTTCTCAGGTGAAAAAAATGTACAAGTAAAATTTTGTTGTAAACAGTTTTGGGAAACAGAGAGTATACATAGGAAATGAACAATATTTCAGTCTCAAGTTTTTGAGATATGCAGGCAGACTAATATACTTAGATGGATCGGTGGCTATAAAGATATAATTTGGGAGCTCGCTCTTTGTAACCTAAAAATTATTCACATCAGCTAAATGTGCCTATGCCAAACTACATTTTAGGTTTTGCTCTATGTTAAAAATTCTGCATTTTCTTCTATTTAGACACAAAGACAGCTTTAATCCGTTACTAAGGAAGTAATTTGAGGCTCCTGGGACATGAGAAGCAAGAACTGCATAAACATTTTCAAAGAAATATTTGCATTATTCTGTTAAGAGAAAAAAAATAAGTCAAATAACATTGCATCTGTAAAATCTAATTTATCAGGGTTGGACCAGAGTCTGGATGCAATAAATTAATCAAAAGAAGCCATGGAAAGAAAGAAAGAAAGAAAGAAAGA
>NW_015387714.1:78976-89091 GCF_001527695.2 Protobothrops mucrosquamatus
TCAGGCAATGAAAATTGCATACAATTAAAATAGTTGCAGCACTCATTTCAAAGGCAATGTTAAGTGGTAATACAATTATCCTGGCTTTGGTAAATTACTGAATATGTATCACTTAATTTTAAAAAGCACCTGTGACCTCAGTTCACGTAATGACAAGACTGAATTTCTTGACCAAGTATACATAATTTCAGAATTGGATTTCCTTCTGAAATTCTTCCCACTCCCTCCCCCCATAGGATGGCCAATACCTAATAGCTCAGTAGGTTGTAATGGTCCTTTCCTATAAAGATAAATAACCATGGACCAACCCTGACCACTTTTTGGTGGCCTGCAGAAATTTTGCTGTGAAATTTAATGCCCCAAATATAATTTTGGTAGAAGCAAAAAGAGGTCAGCAGAAAGGCTTATCACAATGAAAGGGTTCTTTTTTCCAATCTCTGAAAATCCTAGTCCTACTTACGTGTATAATATCATAATGACATTGCTGCACTCACTGCAGCCATTAGTTGCCCAAAAGTACCAAAATAAAAGTACGTTTCCCTCTCTAAGTAGCTGTCAAGTGTTTTGATATTGCTATTTCTCAGATTTTCAGAATCCGACCTAACTGTGCTATTAGTCAAAAATATTAAACATTGTTGATTAAATAAATTAATATAGGAACAAAGCTGTCATCTGATTCTGCCTGTGGTTTGTGTCTTTTATATGCACGGTAGTTTTTTGTTACTGGTATCGCTGTAAAAAGAACAAAGTCTATAACCAAAAAATAATGTCCAGATTCAGCAACTGCCCTTGACAAAACACTGAAATAATTTTAGCTGAGAACTAAAGATGCCAAAGATCCTGTCATTTTCTCTTTTTAGTTATCTTGTAGTTATTAAACTGGGCATTAATCCAGCATTGATTAACTATATCTAATTAGATGGGCATCATAAATCCTCAAACTATATGGTAAAATCAAACCTGCTATACACCAAACCAAGCATGATTGGTATTAATTTCACAATTCATCACAACATAACCAAGCAGACTTATCAATAATTTCCTTCTTATGCAGGCTATTGTTCAACTTTATAGCCTGCATTTCAACATTTAAAACTCATGTGTATTCCACAATCCTTGTCCATATGTAACCCGATCACGTGCAGGGGATTTATAATTTAGACACAAATTAGTCTACAGAAGGCAAATGAGATTGTTCCATCATCTGTCAGTCAACTCTATATAGGAAACTAAAAGCTATTCTTTAAAAAAGTGAAAGATTCTTTATTCCAAGCAGGTCCTGTTATTTAACAGAAATTATAATTAATAGCAATACTTCCTGATGGATTTTTAGTTATGTTGAGAATTATCACCCGATTTGCTTGTTGATTTAAAAACAACCACAACATTCTCAGGATTGGAAATTTATTATGTACTGAGCAGTAAAATGTATGTATATTTTCTTGGAAGGAAGTCATGTTCTCTATCTATGTTGTTCTTATTCAATGACCTCTGACTTTTTGTGATCCAGGAACTACATTTCACTAGGATTATCTGTCAATAACTGCTTTTTAAAATTCTTGTAAAATTTATGTTTATATAATTTAATAACATTGCCTTGAATTGCTTTTTCTCCCCCCAAGCACTATGGTCTTCTCTAATGAATCTTGTCTTTCCAGTATATATTCAAAATATTTAAGTCTTAAGTTTGCTATTAATATTTGTCCTTCATGTAGCCCAAAATATTCTCAACAATTTTCCAGAGCAGCAGCTTCATTTTTCCTTGTTTAGTCTTTCTAATGATCCAACTTTCATCACTCTAAGAAGTCATAACTGGGAAAACCATAATTTTGACAATACATTGTTCATTGTCAATGTGATGTCTCTATACTTTAATATCTAACATTGTCCAGACTTGATAAAACGTTTCCCTCTTTTTCTTAAATATATCTGTTGTTTTAAATATGTCTCTTGTCCAGGAAGCAATGCTAGTAATCACCATTTCTGTTAACTAAAAGGGCCTATTCATATTCAGTTATCTTCAGTTTTTTGTACCCCTTGTATCACCTTATCTTTTGCTCTTCTCTAGAACTCAGCATTTATTTGGAATAATTTTCCTCTGCTTTTATTGCCTTTCAGAGTTTTTTGGGAGGGGCAGTATTTTCAGTATATCAAGAGAATAACTATTTTGCATTTCAAGATACCTTTATTTGCTTCACCTGTGTGATATCTTGAATTTCTGCCCAAAGTTATTCAGGCACTATACAGTGCTTATCAAATCTGATACATTTAACCTATTACCTTCATAATGCAATCATGTGGAATATTGCTGATATTGTTTATATGGTATTTGTTTTATGAATTTAAGTGCTAATTCTGAATCAAGAATGTTACAATCTGAACTGCAGTCAGTACCTGGCTTTGTTTTTGTGACAAAAAAGAATTTCCATCTTTGCCTATAGAGTATGTAGAGTTTCATTCTGATATTCTCCATCTGGCAATGTCCACGTGCAGAGTCCTCTTTTAGGTGGTTGAAAAATTGTAATTGCTATAAACATTTAGTATGCCTGGCAGAACTGTTTCCTGCTTCATTTTATAAAGTAAGGTAACATTTTCTCATTATTTCAGATGTTATTTTACTTCCGATTTTATTATTCCCGTCTCCTATAATTAGTAAGATATATTTCGCCAGTGTTGTATCTACAAGATGCTGCAAATAGTTACATCTGTTCAAACTGTTTACGCCCTGCCTCTGCTGTTGGAACATAGGTTAGGATCACCATAATACTGATTGGTTTGCCTTGAATTTGATCTGACATTATTATATCATTTAGGGGGTTGTATTCAATGTCTCTGACATTCCTTTTTTAAATAATGATGGTAACTCTGTTTTGTTTTCAGTGGAAGCTCCTCTGAGGTGAAGTGATTCATTTTACTCCATTTAAGCTTACTCATCCCTTTGACATTAGTTCTGAATCTTGATTCATGGTTCTAACAGTCTATGTACCAGCAGTAGACATATCTTTGCAATACTGAACTTTTTTTCTTTTTTTTGGCCTCTGGGCTGATGTAGATGGCATCAATATATATCCTAGTGTCTCTGTTTAGAATTGAGTGAATTTTCTTGAAAACAATTCACTGAATTCTATGGTATTTATTTCTAACTTCCCCAGAATTGCAGCTATGTAGACGTATAGGGCAACTCAAAAAGGTCTGAGAACAACAAGTCACTTCTTTTTTAAAAAAAACAACAACAACAGCTGCAATACTAGAAACTTAGTTTTGAGCAATGTCACTTAAAATCTTTTCTCATTCTCAGGAAGAAAAAAGTCTAATGGTAAAAATGTATTATTTCTTAACAGCAACATGAAGCTGTATGATTTGAATGTTAAAAGCAATACTAGATGTTCTTTGGCATTCTACTAAAAAATTATTGAATTGAACGATTTCATTAAAAACAGCACCTGAATTGTGATAACCTTGTGGGTTTTCAGACCATCACAATATTTACATCCTTGGTTCAGATAGGTAAGTCCACTGTTGAAGTGAAGGAAATGCCTTACTGTTCAATGTCATTACCAACTTTCCAAAATGTTTTTGATTTTTTTAAAAAAATTAGAATATAAACAGATAATTACTACCCACACTTAGTATCAATCTCAGATATTGAAGAAGGGAACACTGTCCTTTATAACCATATAGTAAAGCTTACTCTAAAATATTTATAGACAGTGACTTAAGTCTTCAGATAGCATCGGAATGAGATGGGCAGCAAATAAATCTAATAAATAAATAAAATGCATCTTATCTGCTTTGGCCAATAGTTCAATTCTACCTTTCGGATGTATATGTTTATACAGTATGCACATAACTTTAATTTATCTACAGTTTACTATTTACTATTAATTCAGACAAAAAGAAAAGTTGTTCCATAGTAGATCCCTGTCTATATAAATATTCAAATAGTTTCTGAGACCTGAGCCTTGGCAATAAATTTAAAAAAGAAAAATGGCATTAATGCCAAGCAGAGTTTTTTTTTAAAAAAAAAAATCAAATAAAACTTAGTGTAATCTAGGTACTCCCTGGATATTAATGGTATTCAAGGAAAGCAGGGCTGTCATATTTACAGCAGTAAACAGCAAATTAAAGATAGGATTGCAATCAACAGTCAACATAATCCTAGAACAGGGTTTTAAAGCTATTATTTGTTGAGCAAGCTGTAATGACTTTGTTCCCACATAAATCTATACGAAAGTAGGGGCTTCATACATCACATTGTCCAAGCCAAACAAATCATTTTATGACTTGTTTTTATGCATGACACAGCCAATATCCACAGGGTGGTCTCTAAGCTGGCCAGCCAAACAATAATGGCTTTCAGCTAAGAGATCTACAGGCATCTACAGAATAAACTATAAATAAACATAGCAAAGAACTCTTAGTTCTTCCCCAAGATTACAATTTCTGGGACTTGCTGGATAGAAATTAAAACAATGAAACGACTCAGAATCAGGTTTAAATGTTGATATAGGAACATATTAACTGAGTTGTTCAAGGTTCTCTGGGAACTTGCATCAGAAGAGGAGATAAATTAACATCATTTGCTGGATTTCTCCCTTCAGATGGATTGTCAGGGTCTTTCTGACTATCTACACAACACCCTCTCTTTTCCCTCCGCATTTTGAATCTGGTGCCTGAAATATTTTCACATGCACTTTTTTCCCTACGCCACACACATGCACTTTCACATGCACTTTCTTTTTCCTAATTTGGGGAACAGATTTGGGAGAAGCAAAAGAAACAGCTTTGCAACTCCAAAGCGGAACACTTGATCCTCTCCATTAACTCAATCTGAATTGTTTATATAAAAAGTAAAGCTTCTCTCCTCAATAAGATAGATTCAACCTTGGTTCAAGCCAGAGGTTACAAATTACTGCTGTCAGGCTCTTTCAGAGAATGTTCCACACAGCTTCCATCCATAGCACAGTCACCATGTAACTGTTATACTAGTACACACTTGGTAATCACCACTTCAGATTGCACAACCAGCAGCGGAAAGAACGCAATAATTTAACTTTCCCTCCAAATCAAGAGAAGGTTTGGATCCATAAGCCAGGCCAAACAGTCTTACATTTAGTTCATATGGAGAAAGACATAACAAGCCCTAAAGTAGAAAATCCAAGGGATGCAAAGAGTTGGAATTATTTATCTTTCACATAAAGAAAATAAAAACTCTGAACTCTATTACTATTAGTTAACCACTTTGAGGGGGGGAAGCATAATGTTCAGTGATACACACAACTGTTCCTCTGAAAGATTTATCTATCTAGTTGGCTATTGTACAGCATTTGTTGTAGAGAATATATGGAAACTCAAAGCATAGAAACATACTCTATTTTGCTACCGAAACATTAAGTCTGAGCATCATGCAACAGTATATTCCTGTTGGACAAACTCTAACTTTCAGCTCCCACATACTATAGGAGATACTCCAGAGCAGTGGTTCTCAACCTATGGGTCGCGGCCCCATTTGGGGTCGATCGACCATTTCACGGGGGTCGCCAAGCAAGGCTGTCCGCCATTTTTTTTCCCTTTTCCGGCGGGTGCCTTACTTCCCTTGAGCTGGGCCAGCTGGTGGTTGGCCTGCTCCGTCTCTGCCGCTTGCCAGCTACGCCTCGGCTGGCGCAGGGGGCGGAACCACGCATGCGCGGCGCTCCTGGGCAGGGAAAGTCCTCGACTTACGACCGGTTGGGTAGTCCTCGACTTACGACCGGTTGGGGTCACGGCATTAAAAAGGTTGAGAACCACTGCTCCAGAGGATCAGCACCATTAAGGCTATTAAAAGAGAGCCTTCATCTGAATACAAAAACATTCAGATGGGACTGCAAAGAATACTATATGAGGCTGCAGAAAAGAAATATAAGCAGACAATAAGGGATGCAAACAATGCTTTGAAGGAACCTAACATTAATAACATTAAAATCAACAATCAGTTATTTAAATAGATTAGAAGCAGAAGAATGACTAAGAAAAATGGAATGCTGGATGACAGAGGAATTAAAGTAGATCCAAGAAATAACTTAAATGAAAAGTTAATTTCTCAAATGTATCTTTGTGCAGAAGACTAGAAAATATTTTCAGGAATAAAGCACTATATATGAAAATGAGGCAAATTGATTTTGAGATTGATGAATAAGATTGCAAAGGCATCCTCAAGGCATGTCTGCAATCCATTTATCAGGACAGAAAATCTGAATGGCATGTGAAAATCAGACAAGGGAAACCTGTTCAGCTGTTAACAACCTTTTTGGTGGATGGGTTGCCACAGTCCAGGTCAAGAAGGCAGAATTAGGCAGCTTCCCTTGTAAGGAGAACAGGCAAATAACCAGAAACACAAAGCTCTTAACAGCTACTTACAGCCACAAATCAAAATTTTCAGAGTCTACTATTACCAGATTTATTAAAACGGTAAAAGGAATTAGATTACAGAAATATTGGCAACTGGATATATTTACTTTAGCACCCAAATTATCTTTAAATTCATTTCTTGACATTCTGTTTGATCGCCTGTTATATACTGGGAAAGTTATCTACCTGTGTTCTTGATAAAAGAAGAACATGCATATATTTTCTATTTGTAATATTTTTTCCTATCCTCTTTCACCGTGTCTTAGCCAGCCATTACAAGCATTTTGACAAAGTAGATGAAAATCTCCTGAGCAAACTTATTTCAATTATGAAAGAAGTTTTTTAATTGGATCAATTAACCAGTAAGAATACAAGTAACAAGTAACCAGTAAGAATACAAAGTAAAATGTAAAATAAATGGACAATAGAGTTCCCTGCTGCTCCTTAATTGTTCATAAATGATTTGCAATTCAAGGTAAGCAGAAGCTATATTTTCTAATACCAATTAATGTAGGATGATTAATGAGACAACAACAATTCCCAAATGATCTCTCCACACTGGAGGAATTTAAAATAAACAAGCATAAAATGGCAAACATATAAACATGTACAATTTGAAGCACAAAAACCCCTAACTTTTGTGACTGCACCTGGTAGTGACTGTTCAGATCTTGCAATTCCTATAGATAGCTCAATAAAATATCCATCCAGTGCACAACTGTTGGAACGAAGGCCATTAAAAATTAAAATGCTCATATTGTGATGTTATAAACAAGTGCCAGATGCAACCACACTTTGAATAAGTAATACAGATCTGATTGCATCTCAAAAAGGTTATGTTAAATTGTTCTTGAACAGGTGGAGAAAAGTTCATTCAATTTGATATCAGAATCCAGTATCATTACATGAACTTGTACCATGAGAGCTTCAGGACAGAAGAGTTGTAACTGTTCATATTGCTGCTACGTGGTAGAGAATTCCAGTTTATAATACAAACCTAAACTGTGAAATTCATTGCTGCAAGATGTAGAGATGGCCACAAATTGCTTGGACTTTAAAAGGGTATTAAGTAATTTATGACTACTTTACCATAAAAATATGAGTACTGTATGCTATTAAGCATGATGATTACATATTATTTCCAAGACTGAAGACAGCATGAAGTATTTAGGCAGAAAGGTACATCTGCATTTTTGTCTTGCTTGTGCAAATCTCAAAGGCATTTACTGGCTGCTCTAGGAACAAAATGCTGGACTTCAGACTCTTCTATTCTTAAGGCTCTGTGCAAAGAGAATATTCACATTCATGAATTTTACCATCGTATTATAGATATTATTGTAATGGCTAGAAATGTAAACTGCCTCTGTCAAATTCTGCTGGCCATATAATCAGTACAAAGATTTAGGCAAAACTATTATCCTACCACGAAAATAATATTGTGTAAAAAATGAAAAATGAATGCTGTTCATCCTACGTGAGATATATCTGCTGCACACTGCGTAATCTGTACATTACAGTTCAGTAATGACACACTACTTATATACAAAAGGTAAGACTGAAGAAAACAAAGTAGCTATTGCTCCTTCTTAAACTTTTTTTTTAGCATTTGATGAAATTTTTAAAGAAATCTAGACACATGGAACTTCTATCTATTAATTTCATATCAGACTTTACAGGAAAGGTTGTTCAAAAGGGGGACTCAACTGCTACTCCAGGCAGCCATGATGGAGACAGATATAGACCTTTTTCAGTTGAATTTCAGACTGGGACACAGTACTGAAGCAGCGTTGATCATTCTCATGCAGCACTTCTGGCAGAACCAGAACCAGGGTTACTGCTATTGGCTTGGTTCCCCTTGATGCCTCAGAGATTTTTTGATACCATTAATTATTGCATTGTTCTGGATTGCCTATTGGGAGTAGGGGTGAAGGTGGGACCGGTTCTATGGTAGTTCTGCTCTCTTCTATATGGATGGTCCCAACTGATATTGACAGTGGAGGAGACATCAAAGCTAAGGCTCCTAACCTGTGGGGTGCCTCAAGGATCAATACTGTCACCGCTTCTGTTTAATTTCTACATGAAGCTATTGGGCAAGGCCATCTAATAATTTGAATCAAATATCAATAATATGCTGGTGGTATCAGTTTTATATCTTAATTCCAGGCCATCCTAGTGATGCTGGAATCTGGAGACTTCAGGGCTCTGAATGATATAGAACAGATTTAAATTTAATCTCAGCAAGACTGAGAAGCTGGGGATACTTTGACCTGCTGTCCCAGAAATTTTCATCTTTAGTCCTAGATGGTGTATTTCCCCCTTTGAGATTTGTGTGTAGCTTGGGAATTCTCCTGGACTGTCAGCTCCTTATCTTTAAGGGAAGGAAGGTCTTTGCACAGATTCTTCTGCTGTACCAGTTGCACCCACTTCTAGATTGGGGAGGCTCTCCGGATAATCAGTCATCCTAGTCACTTCATGTTTGGACAATAACAATGTACTTTGCAAGGGGCTGCCCTTGAAGACCCACCTGGAATCTATAACCAGTCCAGAATGTGGCATTGCAAACAGTAATAGGTATGCCACAATATATGCCCAGGTAAATACCCTGTTCCATGAAATACATTGGTTGTCAGTTAGCTTCTGAGTGCAATTCAGTGTGCTGGTTATCATTTACAAAGAGGTCTAGCTATCTGAGGAATTGCCTATCTCCAATCATTTCTACCTTGTATTATTGGACAAAATTGGCATGCTTTGGATCCATCAATTAATCAAGGTCATCTGATGAGACCCAGGAAGTTTACTCTGTGGAATAGAGATCTCCCCAAAAGATCCATATGGCCCTATCTTGTCTATTTTTAATCAGTTTTTGAAATCACCCCACATCTTAGATTCGGGTGGTAGTAAATTTCCTTTTGGGATCAATGCTGCTACTTTTAAAAATTATATTGATTTCTCATTTTTAACATCATACACTGCCCAGTGGCCCTCTATGTTTGATAGATAGATTTCCCCATATATACCTAATTTGGCTCTATCAGACATGCTTTTTAGCTACTAGTCAAAACCTGATATTCAAAGTCCCCCAACCTAACTTACATGATGGCACCAATGAGAAGAACTTCCTCGAATTTAGATAATAAGCAAACATAGGTTCTATTTTTTTTTAATTCCAGGTGCTTCTGCTTCTTTATTTTTACTTTTTCATGGACTATTGGCAACTTCAATGAGGCCAGTTACAACTTTGTCACCTTTACTCTGATTTGTGAATTTAGTCTTATGTGAAACTCATTTTTTGCTGGCTTGTTGTTAAATCATATATTGATCTACCTTTAAACATTTGTATATAATTTTCTATAAATAAAGTTAAGCAATTCTAAACTACTGCAAATATACCTAGAAAACATTAAGCCTCTATTCTTTAGCATTTGTCTAAGCCTGGGATTTGTTATACATTATATTAAGACAAGGATAAAAAGTGAATCTGCAAAAAAACAAAACTTGATTTGACTCTTAGTCAGAAACTAATATTGTATGAGAGACTTCCGGTGGCAGGCGATTTCGCTGGTCGCAGCTGTTTGCTGCCTCCCGCCTGTTTTGCGTAAAAGCCGGTTTGACAGCCAGCATCAGCTGTCAAACGGCTTGATACCTTTCCCCTGGGCATAAGGGGATAGGTGAGCTGCCCGGGGTAGGAGTTGAGTTCCCGAGTCGTCCTATATGGACGATGTAGGCGA